>NC_142193.1:20460000-20760000 GCF_026936395.1 Plectropomus leopardus
ACAAGTAAGTCTGAACAAGCAGTCAAACATTTATTTATGATAACTTTGAAGTTTAATCTGTACAATCATAATGCTGTATTTTCATCGTTTCTCCACAAGGGGTCAGTTTGACAACAGGGCAGTGGCAGTGAAGAGAATTCTCCCAGAATGCTTCAGCTTTGCAGATCGGGAAGTCCAGCTGCTGAGGGAGTCAGACGAGCACCCAAATGTCATCCGCTACTTCTGCACCGAGAGGGACCGACAGTTCCAGTACATCGCCATTGAGCTGTGTGCTGCCTCACTTCAGGAGGTAATGAATGGCTCCATCGTTCCCATTAAAGCCTTTTTAGTGAGTCTGGAAGAAGTTGAGTAAATTGCACGTTGTCCTTTAGCAAGGATTTACACATTTTCAGACTATCTTGTAATAACTGGACCACACTGACTATGTCTCTTTAGTATGTGGAAAGGAAGGATTTCAACCGTCATGGACTCGAGCCAGTGATGCTCCTTCAGCAGACCATGTCAGGACTGGCTCATCTGCACTCTCTCAACATAGGTATCAATCATGAAATACGTTGTTATTTATGTCTGTTATGTCTGTGTATTCCCACACAACATCTACACTACTAAAGTAACCAACCTCACCTTCATGTTTCTCCTCCCAGTCCACAGAGACCTGAAACCCCACAACATCCTGGTGTCCATGCCCAATGCCCACGGTCGGGTCCGGGCCATGATCTCAGACTTCGGCTTGTGTAAGAAGCTGGCGGTTGGCCGCCACAGTTTTAGCAGAAGGTCTGGGGTGCCGGGCACTGAGGGCTGGATCGCCCCCGAGGTTCTCAGCGAGGACTGCAAAGACAACCCGGTGAGTCAGTGGTGGAGTAGCAGCTCTCTCATGGTGGTTTTCATTATCGTTGGTTTTTTAAGAATTTACACAAGAAACAAAATTATACGCTTTTTGTGAAGCTGTGTTATCACCTTATGTAGAAGTCTGATAAAAAAAACTATGAAAAATAAAAACCAACAGTTGACAACACAATACAAGCATCAACGAAACTTTCATCCAAACGTTCTTCAATCTGGACAACATTAAAAACCATCCACAGGATAAATGTGGAACCCAAATGAGCATTAAGTAACCTAATAAACTAAAATAAGCCAACACTAGTAAACATAACTTGAAACTGTATACTGAGGTTAGGGGATATGATGATATGCACCATGCGACGAAAGAAATGAGTTCAGTAGTAGAGATTTGCAGTACCGTCTCTACCACTGGAGCTATTTGAGATTCTGTAGCTGGACTCTGTGATACTCGCATGTCCAAGTCCAGCTGCCTTGCAACATATCATGATTTGGGCAAACATGGAGGATGAGAGTGAAGTTGTAAATACAAAAACCTGTATCTGTTGAAATTATTACTATCAGGAACTGTAAATCTCCCATTTAAAAATAATTTTAGTTTTACTATTTTGAGTATTGTTTTTTGTTTGTATGGAAGTTTTAAATAAAAGAAGAAAATGTGATGAAGTACAGGGTGGTTGTTTTAAACCTTGTTTTAACCATTTTAAACAATTACTATATCCTGATATACACCAGGGCTGTGATATGAAATTACACACTCTATGATATTAGATTTTGGCTCCATCGCCCACCCCGACTGCATACAAATATTGTTGGTAATAAATGTGAGCTTCATTATATTTCCTGCATCATTTCTTTCTTTTGTCCCTTGCAGACCTGCGCTGTTGACATCTTCTCTGCTGGTTGTGTGTTCTACTACGTCGTGTCTCAGGGAAGCCACCCTTTTGGCAAGTCTCTGCAGAGGCAAGCAAACATCCTGCTGGGCACATACAGCCTGGACTATCTGCAAACTGACAAACATGGTGAGGACTAAAACTTCTGCTTTTGTTTTCTCACGTCACTTCAGGTGAGGTAAGAGGTGTACAACAGTCATAATGTCACTGGTTAATGTAAATTAGTAAGAAGGTGGGGTGAATGATTGTGTGGTTGGGGTGTCTAAGTGTTTGGTTCACCTGTGGGTGTTGCCAACATTATGTTTTTTTTTGTTTTGTTTTGTTTTTTTGTCTGCCTCATGTTGGCGATATCCAAGGCCGGAGGCATTATGTGTTTGGGATGTCTGTCCGTTTAACCGTCTGTTCTTCACATTCTTGTGAATGCTCTCAACAATGCCTTGAGGAAATTTCTTCAAAGTTTGCTTAAACATTCACTTGTACTCAAAGATGAACTGATTCAGTTTTGGTGGTTATAGATCAAAGGTCAAGGTCACTCTGATCTCACCAGTCTCTTTCTTGTGAAAACAATGTCTCAAGAACACCTTGAGGGAATTTCTTCAAATTTGACACAAACATTCACTTGGACTCAACAATCAGCTGATTGGAATTTAGTGTTCAAAGGTCAAGGTTACTGTCACCTTGCGTCCGCTTCATTTTTGGAGATACAATATCTGAAGATGACCTTGACAGAGTTTATTTAAATTTGGCACAAACGTCCACTTTGGACTCAAGAATGCACTGGTTAGAATCTGGTGGTTTAAAGTAAAGGTCACCATGACCTTTATAAAACATGGTTTTGGCCATAACACAATAACCTTGTGCAACCACCCTGAAACTGTGCTGATGGCAAAGATCTTTTGTGTGTGAAGCATACACGTTATCGCAGACATGGATGTAAACTCTAAGTGCAACTTGACTGGTGCGCGGTGGCACAAAACAGCGAGGCAATATATCAGGTTTTTAATGATTTGTCATATACAATTTATACCGTGTAGTTATACCCTGTGAGTCATTGTCAAAACCTGCATGTTTATGTTATTTATCAGAGGACATTGTAGCCAGAGACCTAATAGAGCAGATGTTGAGCATGGAGCCACACAGGAGGCCTTCTGCAGAGAGTGTTCTCAAACACCCTTTCTTCTGGAGCCTGGAGAAGGAGCTGCAGTTCTTCCAGGTCAGCTTTTTCACATTTTTCACTATTTCTCTGTTTATGTATTAAGCTGCTTATTGTGTGTACTGTGCTGTTGCAAACTTGTGTGTGCACACGCACTCAGGTGTCTTTGAAATTGAACTGGATTGAATTGAATAAAGAATGTACTGTATGTTGCGCTCGTGTTTATCATTATAGACGTATTCATAGACGCAGGCAAACATGCACACACATTCAGGATATTTTACTGTGATTTGGGCACTCATGGCATATTGTTTGTATTTGATTGCATAAAGAGCTGATTCCTTGTAATATCTTCTTCACATGCTTGTAGGATGTATGACCATCCTCTTCATCTTCCTCAGTCCTTGAAGCCACCTAAGAGGACCCTCTTTAATGTGCTGTGTAATAGATTTGTCAGTCATATCCAAATAAAATAAAACACTCTTTCACAGCAGAGTGTGCTTGCACCCTCGTGCAAATGAGACACATTCACTTCTAAAATAAGTGGTGGACGTTTTTGCATGTAGTAATGTTGTGAATGAGAACAGGACTGCCTGGCATTTTAGCAAAGATTGACTGAAGTTATTTTGTGGTTTCTTGCAGGATGTGAGCGACAGAATAGAAAAGGAGCCGCTGGACGGACCAATCGTGAGACAGCTGGAGAGAGGAGGGAGGGCTGTCGTCAAGGGTGACTGGAGGGAGCATATCACAGTGCCACTGCAGACAGGTACGAAACTCACTCAAGTTGATACAACATGTCGAATACAAGCTTGTAGCGCCCCTGGCTGTCAAATAGTTTTCTTGTTTCTTGTGTTGGTTCAAACATAGAGTTATATTATATCCCTCCACAAACTGACTCGAGTCATATTTCGGTTAGAGAAGAAAAAAAGGCAGATGAAGCATTTCGTTTGAAATGTCACCACAGTGCTGATTTAAATCAGATTTATGGAAGCAAAGTCTAGTGTGAACTTTGGTTTTTCCTCTCTCGTATTATCTCTTGTCCTGCACCTCGTTTTTTATTGTCTTGATGTGCGTGCTTTTGTAACGTTTTAGTGTTTCAGTGGGAGAATGCTTTGACGGGAATGATGAATATTCATAGCTGCACTGAATGCTGCATCCTGTCACTACAAAATATTTCAGTCGGTGGCGAAGTAAACCTGCTGCTTCCCGTCAGTGCTGCCGCTCACTCAGTACCACAACCTCAACTGATCTCTTTAGACTTTGCACTTACGCTCTGTTGATCACTAAAGCACATGGCACTGATACAGTTACGAACTGACGAGGCAAGATTAGCAGCAGAGTTTAAAAGTATTACTCCCGTTTTTCTACATTTACAAAACAACTACCATTATTGAAATAGTGAATTGTTGCATACTTCCTATACTTTTTTGACTGCTTGTCAGTCACTTAAAGTAAACATAACTCTGTGTAGATTCATGGCTAATATAGTGTGTACACACAGAGACAGAAAGATGCATACAAATTCTTGCATTGGATTTGTAAATCTGTGCATACCTCAGTTCTGTGATCTGTTCACTGTGGAACCGGGCGCTTATTTCCACTCCCTCAGGTAGCTGTAAATGAATGTTTTAAGGTTTATGGTGTATGATTTAGCATAATATATTGGTATAAATGGAATACAATATAGAAAAATATGTTTTCATTAGTGTTTAATCACCTGACACTAAGAATTGTTGTGTTTTCATTAACTTTTAATCATTTTTTATATCAACATACGGAGCGAGTTCTCTTCCACAGAGTTCTTTCTACAGGTTAAACAATAATAAACACTTGTTCGGGCCGTTTGTGTTTTGTGCTTTGACCTCCATCGTTATTCTCTCGTTTGGCACGTGTGAACTTTCAGGTTGCAGTCTGCAAACTCACCACTAGATGGCACCAAATCCTCCACACTCGACCTTTGAACATCTAGTAGAGCTCATACAGACTTCACAAAGAGCTTCAAAGTTCACGATAAAATATAAATAATAATAGATCACTGGCACAGAATGCTGGTTCACATGTAAATAAAAATAATTTTGAAATACTTCTAATCCCAGATGATCTTTTAGTGAAACATGGAGAAATCAGGCATGTCATCACTCTTGTTTTGATATTTCCTAAATTGCACTGATTAGTCCAAGTTTGGGCACTACAGCATCAGGATAAGATAAAAAGTGTCATCTCAGAATTTCCTGTTTACTCGGTCCTTGTTGGTTAATGATCACAGATTCATTCAGTCTTTCTTTCTTTGGCAGATTTGAGAAAATTTCGCTCCTATAAGGGTGGGTCAGTCAGAGACCTGCTGCGTGCAATGAGGAACAAGGTGAGAGCGTATTCTTATGTTTTGTGTTTAAAATAAACTTAGCTCTGCTGTTAGACTTGAAGCTTGACCAGTGTTCATTTTGACTTGTTAGATTTAGTTTCAGTCCCGATTACTGAAAATTGTAGCTGGTTTAAAGTCAGGGTGGCTTCTGAACGCGGTAGGTAATTTTACTTTCATGTGATTGTGTAGTCATGAGACTAGAGTTCAGGCTGCAAAATTCATGTGTAACTTGTCAGAGGTGTCAAAGTGAAGCTGATGACTTGCACATTCAATTCTTTTTTTTTTTATATATTAAATGTTTTGTCTTGCTGCACCTTAAGATAGAGGTTGGAAAGATGCATGAAAAAACCTGCAGTGGCTGTTATGTTCATACTTGTGTGATTTCTGGTAAACATTAACACACCACGCCCTAACATTAACCATTAATACTCAGGTGTAGCTCAAAAAGGTTATTTAACAATGTGATAAATGGCACTACGCAGGTCCCAACAGGTGATCCTTACCATTTTTCTTGCGACTGCGTTAACTCTCTGCCTTAAAGCTGTCATTCCACATGTTGTGTTACAGATTTGGAAACATTTATATTTTACTTTTTTTTTTTTCAACACATAAATGTTTCAAGTCAAATTCGTAACTCTACATTTAATTTGTGGAACCAAGGACAAATAAATAATCGTCCTGATTACTGAAAATTGTAGCTGGTTTAAAGTCACATTATATATGTTTTGGTTTGTTTTAGTTAATATGTAGCCGGTGGAACTCTGTTTTAATTTTAGTTTATTTTAGTCAATGTTTTACTCACACAGTTTTATGTTACTGTTATGGATTTTGTTGATTTATATTTCTCTAGGCTGTAAAAACTCCCGTGACCAGTAGGCGTACATTAAACTTTGTATTTAGTCATCTAGACTGAGAATTTGTTACTGACTTACAGTATTTCTTTTGTATCATATAAAACGAAAATGTAAGTACACATGGCGAATAAAATCATTACAGAATTATGTTAAATGTTCGCAGAATAAGGTAGTGTCTTAAATCCTCTAAGTAGCTATTTACCATAAGCTAGCTCATCTCTGTTAAATTTAACATGTTATGATTGTTTTTTTTACAAAATGATAAAATATAAAATCACAAACCCTCTTTGTAAGCTTTTTGTGGCCGGGTGGGGTCGCTGTTCAACAGAAAAAAAGTGGTCTCGGGGTCTAGTTACTCTTTAAATGGCACAATTTTCTTTTACAATATTGACACTGAGCTTGACCTCTCGTTAACAGAAACATCATTACCGAGAGTTACCTGCTGAGGTACAGGAGACTCTGGGCTCCATCCCTGATGACTTTGTGTCCTACTTCACCTCCCGCTTCCCCCACTTGCTAATGCACACATACCTGGCCATGCGGACCTGTGCATCTGAGAGGCCATTCCTGCCTTACTACTCAACTGCACAGCAGCTTGCAAAAACACAGGCCCATCACACACACCTCGGACCACAGGGACCAAATGAGCCATGCACTCAACACCTGCCAACACACACATCACCGCCCTCCTCGCAACCCCAGGAACCTACACACTCTTCACAGCCTGTGCAGGTCTGTCACACAACACCTGCTGAATCAGTGCCCTCTGCATCACCAGACGAGCCTGTATCTCCACATTTGCCAGTTCAGACGGTGCAGCCAGCCGAGCCGGCACCGTTCACACAGACTGACTCGCACAGTCACACAGTGAACCCCACATTTGCCTCAGAATCACCTACAGATCCTCCGGGGCAAAGAGAATCCAGTCAGTCTGAGACGCACACACCGCCAGATCCTTCCACACTGGATCCTGAACCAGTGTGAACTGACCCAGAGTCAGGTGGACCCAGCACAGACGGGAGCATTGCCTTAAAGAGTGGACACCAAGCGGGAGTCAGTTGCTGCACCGTGAGCTGGTGAGGACCAGGCCTGCAGTGCCTGGGATCCATCGCTGGGTGCTGCAGCTGCACCCTTAATGAAGTGCCTTCTGCTCAGCAGGGCCAAAATGTCCCCAAACCGAACCGTCCACATGTCTGTCTCTGCCACGAGGAAGTCAGATAACCAACAGGGTGTTATCGGACATGATGTTGTAGCTGGACTGAGCAAAGAGAATTTTTTTATATTATAACAGCATGTCCAAAAAAAAGTGTTGTCCCAAAATGATCTGGCCTCTATCATGGGAAACATGTCTGGATGTTGTTGTTGGGTAGTTTTATTGTGCAATGTTGTATTTCTGAGTGAGCCTGTTCACTGCACAGATACTGTATGTATATTTTTGTATAGACCGATTCAGAATTTGGATCTCGGATGATAAATCATTTAATATGGCCGATGTGCCTTTTTTTTAATATCACTGTGCTGTATGGGTGCAGATCTATGAAATTGACTATGCTAAATGTGCTTGATTCCAGTTAATGCTGCTAGACTGCTTCTCTTTTGTCAATCAAGATTATTGCGCTGACTCGGTAGGAGCAGACTGTTCCAAAGGGTGTTCAGGGTGGCTTCTGAACGCGGTAGGTAATTTTACTTTCATGTGATTGTGTAGTCATGGGACTAGAGTTCAGGCTGCAAAATTCATGTGTAACTTGTCAGAGGTGTCAAAGTGAAGCTGATGACTTGCACATTTAATTCTTTTTTTTTTTATATTAAATGTTTTGTCTTGCTGCACCTCAAGATAGAGGTCGGGAAGATGCATGAAAAAAACTACAGTGGCTGTTATGTTCATACTTGTGTGATTTCTGGTAAACATTAACACACCACGCCCTAACATTAACCATTAATGCTCAGGTGTAGCTCAAAAAGGTAATTTAGCAATGTGATAAATGGCACTACGCAGGTCCCAACAGGTGATCCTTACCATTTTTCTTGCGACTGCGTTAACTCTCTGCCTTAAAGCTGTCATTCCACATGTTGTTGTGTTACAGATGTGGAAACATTTATATTTTACTTTTTTTTTTCTAACACATAAATGTTTCAAGTCATACCAAATTCGTAACTAAGGACAAATAAATAATATAATGACTTAAAAAAACTAGCTTGCACTCATTTTAAAAGGTTCGTCTTTTCTAACCTTTTTTTTATTTCATTATAAACTTTCTGTGGTTGCCCCTCTCTGTTACTCAAGCGCTTCCCCTCAATAACAGCCCACGCTTACCTTAGATTGACTATGAGCCATAGATGTACTTTTAGTTGCACACTGTAGTCTACTAAATTATATGACAGTTGTGAGACATTTAGGAGCTTCTTTTGAATGCAGGGCTTTTCAATCAAGCATTAACATTAAAATTGTATTGTTACATCCGGTTCAGTCAATTTAAGTTTTTTTTTCTTAAAAAAAACAAATTGTGCTGTGATGTTTTGCAATACTCTGCATTTTTTGCCAATCAAACATTTCTCAAACCACATCAACATTCTGCATTATACATCACTTTATTTACTTTTTTTTTTTTTTTTTTTTAAATGTGTATGGCACTTTTTATACAAACAAAACTGCACAAAGTACTTCATACAATAAACCAAAATTATATAAAATATGTAAATCTTTTAGGTTATTGTCACAGTCACTCATTCTGTTTTTGTTTTATTATTTTAAATCAATAGCAACAGTCCACCTAAGCTGATGGAGACCATGTGTGGTGGATGCTCAGCCTACCCCTAAAAACTTAAATTAAAATTAAACAGCACTGTCAATGACACAGGAAGAATGTAATCCCATCAGCATCATACTGGAATATATATGTGTAGATTAAACTACCATGCTGCTGCAAAACACAAACATCTACATGTTCTGAAACAAGAAATACCATTGATAGTTATTTAGCGGCTTTAATAGTAATTTGTAATGATTTCTCTCGACAGTGCGTGGTGGTATTCGGTGTTGTCATGTATTTGACTGACTTGTTTTGTGCCAACATTATATTATGCTCGGCTCATCTTACATGTTGGCTGATACTGTGATGTACGGTTCAGCGCAGGTGTGTGACTAATGCCGAGGCTATTTCCCCAAAAACGAAACCTGGTGAACCTGGGTGCAGCCCAGCAGTATATTCTAGAGAAATCCATTTCGAGTTATTTATACGTCGGTGGTGAAGTTACTGAACGACTGCGTTTACAGCGTCTGAAAATCTGCAGTTTTGTAAAAGAAAAATCTACCAGAAAAGGGAAGAAGGCTGGCTTTTTCTCAGGATATATCCGAGGTAAGAACAATGGTTGCCTTTGTTTTTATTTATTTTTAGTAGTGTAACAGTTTCCCTCCTCCTCCTGGTGCTGACATTATGGAACAAAAAGTTACTTCTCCCTACTTTTTGTCTATCTTTATTTTTTATTTATCCTCATCTTTAAAGATAAAGATCTTTATTCATACTAATCAACAAAGGCTACCACCTAATCGTGCTTATTGCTATATACTGTAAATATGTTTGGTATTATGGAGGTTTCTGGTAAGTATGTATTCCCCGGGAAGAGTTTACAGGGAAAAGGCGGGGAAAAATGCGAAATTTCAGAAAGACCGGAAGTGAATAAATAGCAATCGTAGTTTGGACAAACATAGTTTTTTTCCTCAAATTTCTGCTTTTATTATATACTTTTATTGTGCTTTTAGTCTGTATCTCTCGGTAGTTTTATCCATTTGACAGTTACATTTTAGTAAAATTATACATTAAAACAATAATTAATACTATTAATGTCATTAAAAAATAGATTTGCTGGAGGCTATAATTCCAGAGGGTGGTTAGGTGTATTTGGAGAAAAACACACACGAGCACACACATTTGTATTTTTCTTTTTGTTAAGAATAGTCCCTTGTGAATTACATGCTGTGTGTGAAAGGGCTCATTCATTGTAATGAACTCACAAAGAATTATCACCTAAGACTGAAATTCCCCTCAGCTCTGTATCGCATCTTTTAAAAAATGTCTTTGCTTTTTTTGGCACATTACTGGTTAGTTAAGCTTTTGGCCACAGCAGACAGCTGATTTGTACGGTGGCCCTGAGAGCTCAATACATTGCAAATCAAGAAAATTAATGTAAATGAAGAAACATTTTTCTTCACAACACAAAACAACAACAAACAACACAAAACAACAACAAACAAATATGATGACACATCATGAATTTGACAACAGCCACAGGATTTTAGACATCAACCTCACCAACTTGACAAAACACTAAAATGTCATCTTGATGACACACTTGACATCAACTTTATGTCACACTTACATATCAATTTGATAAAGCATCAAAACATCAAGGTGACAACAGACTGAAACATCAACTTGACGACACGAGAATATAAAGTTGAAAACACACCAAACATCAAACTGACAACAGACTAAAACATCAAATTGTAATTCAACTAAATCATATGACAATTCACCAAAATATCAAGTTGACAATAGACTAAAACATCATAATGACAACAACAATAAAACATAATTTTTTTGCAAATGATCTACCAGTATTTTGAATGAATTTTGGCAGTACCATCTCCCAGTACAACTACCCTACAAGGAAGGATAACTAGGAACTAAACTTTAGGCTGTCTGTGATTCCAGTTTGAAAACTTTAATAACAAACTTTGAAAAGATAAATCTACCTGTGCCAGTTTCATTAACATTCATCTGTATGTATATAAAATAATAATAATAACCAGTAATGGGATGAATGTATGTTTTGTTCTTGGTTTTTTGCAGAGAAGGGTATACAATAAACACCAAACCTGATAATGAGATGAAAGGAGAAAGAAATCATGGGTGAGTCCTCTATGAGTTTTGATGCGCGTAGTATTGTATTGTCATATTAACAATGAGTGAAATATTAATGTGAAATGTTAAACTAATGATGACAAACCAACGTTTTTCACCCAACTCTGCAGTTTCACCAAATTATATAGAGTATTTTTAACACATTGTTGTGGCTTTACAGACCACAGCTTTACTGTTTTGGTTTAATTTCACTGCTCATTCTCATAAATGTTATTTTCACCTACAGCTGTTTTTGGCAAAAACACTAGTGTAAATCTGATTAAATAGACAAAGTTGGAGACTAGCTGGTGAACATGGTGGAACATTTAGCAGTTAAAGAGCCATGGTAGACACCAGACCTAAGCTATCAGGGTGATCAGAAACATGACTTCAAATGAACGCAAACGTTGACTCGTCTCTGCTGAATATGCAAATAGGCATTTGTTTGCCAAAACAGTCTCCATATAAATATTATATGGTGACATGTAAGTGTTGTGTGTACAGCTTGTTTCTCTGCCCCCAAAAGACAAAAAAAATTTAAATTATAATATTTAAATTAAATTACTGCTTTGAGGATTTAAGTGTGCAATAGGAATTAAGGGGCTTGTGGGCAAGAGCCACATAGCAGAGGAAAGTTGGAAGGTATTTAGATACAAACACATTGTTGGCATTGAATTTTTTGTGGGATATGTCAGCAAAATGAAGAATTTAGAATACTGTCAGCATTTACAGTAATCTATGTGCTATTGCCAAATATCTCTAAAATTTACAAACCACAAATATGCTTGAAGTGTGGAAGGGAACTGTAGTGCATCTTTGATAATTTTATTTATAATCAAACATAGGTTTTTTCTGTCTTTTCTCACTATAAAGCTGACAAACCTGAGCAATCTCCCAAGGGTTGGACTGAATCTCAAGTGAGCGACTGGCTAAAGTCCATTGGAGTCAAGGAGCAATACATAAATAAGATCTATGAGGAAGAAGTAGATGGACAAATCCTACTTGCACTGGATGAGGACTTTTTGAAGTCAAAGATTGGCATGAAAGCCGGCCCTGCTCATTTAATTATTCAAAAGAGAAATGATCTCATTACCTCCAAACAAAAGTCTCAGGTGAAGAAAAAGCTCACCGGTGGCAAAAAAACTGAGTCAGAACAGACATCAGTTGAATGTCTTCCTAAAACAAGTGAAGATCCTCCAGCAGAGATTCCTGAGAGAGATCAAGATGTCTTAAAGAAAAGACAAACTTCTCTGGAAAAATGCGTGTTGACTTCGAAGGAAGACTGCAGACCACGACCATTTGATCAAGAAGGGATTGAGTTCATATATGTAAAACACACAGTCCTGCAGCCTGAATCAGGTGCTTTTAATCTGATATCTCCATGCCATGAATTTAAGTCTTTTGCTACAGCTGCTGAATTGGATCGCACAAGACTCCAGGCGAAGTTTGCCAAAGAGGTCCTCAAATTTGCAATAGGCTGTATAAATATCAGATCAAATGGCACCATTCACTTTGGTGTGATGGACAGCAAGGAGGATGAAGGACACGTGCATGGTGAGATAATTGGCATCCCTGTAAAAGAGAAAGACATTTATGTAGATGCTTTGGACTACATTGAAAAATGTATTTCCTCGGACAAGGAGCATGTACGCCTGTGTGTGCGGCCACCAAGGTTCATTGAGGTTATGGATCGAGAAAGCACAGAAAAGAAGTATGTGGTAGAGGTTGACATTGTGCCTTCAATAAGTGTTGTTAAGGGTAAGGTGTATAAAGTTCGTCTACCAAACTTCAAAGAGTCAACTAACAAAATAGAATATGAGAAAGAAATGATTCTGCGGAGAGTGGGTTCAAAAACAGAGCAAGTAAGCAACGAAGACCTTGGTGATTTTTACCAGCGAGTCCAAGACAGGGATGCCCAAAGAGAAGAAGCAGAGAAAAATCAGTTCCTTAGTGCCCCAGACTTATGCCAAGACCTCGGACGAAAACTCACAATGCTAATGACTAGTGGGAAGAAATTTATTGAAAAGGAGAAATGGTTCATACTCGTCACAAACAAATTCAACCCTGATGATCTTTGCAACATTGACTGGCTTCTTAACATGAACATGTTCTGTGTATTTGACTTTGACCCAGACTCAAAGAAATCGGGTCTTTGCAGTAAATACCTTCAGCATCATGCTGCAAACATGCATTCTCTGCAGAGCTATAGGAAGCCTGGTGACATGACCATCGAAGAATTCACACGCCACTTGCGTCTGTTTGAGCAAACTAGCTGGATCTTTTGTAATGGCTGTTCTGATTTCAAAGGAAGTGAAATGCCATGTGATGAAATGACCTGGATTAAGTCAAAAATGACTTTCCTGCGGGAATCTGTGTCCTTGATCTGTAAACAAATCTTGCCAAAGGGAACGTTTCAAGTCATTTTTCTTCTCACATCACCAGTTGAGAAACCACTCTTGCACACCTTTAATGAGTTCTTCACAGACATGGAAGGCCATGAAGACATCATCTGCATCTGTGAATCACAGACAAACTTCCAGAAGTGGCAAAGCTTTGCAGAGGGGTCATGTCCAACAGAAACTGTGAACAACTCCAGTGTTGTTGGGATGAAAATGAGTCACATCAATTCAACTCTGCAGCAAGTACAACCAGTTAAAGCATGTACCAAACAATTGCCAGTCTATGTAAAAGGGACATGTCTTCTTGAAACCCATGAAGAGGAACAGATGTATTCCCTGGAAATTCTGACAGTTGATCATTGTCGTGAAACAAATGAAGAATTTATCAATGAGGAGAAAACAAACATTGAAAAGCAGTTCTACCGGGGTGGAAGAGTGAACTGGTTGAATTTCTGGCTTGCTGAGCACAAGTATGTTGGAGAGGTAATTGAGAGAGATGCTTATTATGAAGTTTCCAAACTTCTAAGTGATGCTTTGAAAAGGAATGCAGATCAAACTCCGGTGAACAGTATAAACATTTACCATCATCCAGGAAGCGGTGGAAGCACTGTGGCAAGACAAGTGCTGTGGAACAACAGGAAAGAGCTAAGGTGTGCAGTTGTGAAGCCTTCATACTCAGCTGCTGATGTTGCACAACATGCAGTTAAACTAAGAGAATATGAAGAAAAAGATCCACAAACATGTCTTCCTGTGCTGCTCCTCATTGAAGACTCGGACAAAGAATATCTAGATGATCTCAGGAATGAACTAGAGGTTGCCATTAACACCAGAAGAATCCAGTATGGGACTCTATGCTTCATTTTGTTGAGCTGCAGACGATCCCATGATCCAGAGAAAAGATGCAAGGAGTCCCCACTACAGAACGTGTCTGTCACTCACAAACTATCTGCTGACGAGAAAAGAAAGTTTTCTGGAAAACTAAAGGCACTTGAAGAAAGGTATGCGCCTGACTTCATACTGACATTTGTTCTGATGAGTGAAGAATTCAATGAGAACTATGTTCAAGAGTTTGTGGAACATTTGCTCAATGGCATTGATCATCAATCTGTTGTTACTCGCCTCATACTCTATGTAGCACTGCTGAACACTTACGTTCAAAACTCGTACATCTCACAGTCCCATTGTGAAGCTTTGCTTGCCTTAACCATTCGCTTGGAAAGGTTTCGCCAGCATGAGTTTGCGAAATCACTCAGTGATCAGGCCAAACTGGTCCTCTTGCACCTGAGAGATGACAAGACGCACATTGAATCAATCAGAATCATCCACCCACTTGTTGCAAAGGAAATTCTCCAACAACTTTTGGGGAACCAACAGACCCAAAGCAGTTTGGCAATGGATCTGCTCTGCAAGACAGTGCTTTTTGAGCACAGATTTGGAAGGGGCGAATATCTGTCATTTTTGAGAGCACTTTTCATGAGGCGAGCCAGAATAAGCAAAGGGGACGAATATGATAGCCTTTTCTCTCCTCTGATTGAGCATGTGTGTGAAGAAGAGGAATGCCCAGACAAAGCAATTGAGTTACTAAAAGAAGCATTCCAGCGTTTCCATAAAGATCCGTTCTTTGCACAACAACTTGCTCGTCTTCATTATACTTACGAAAAGTTTGAAGAGGCAAAACACTGGGCAGAGACCGCAGCTAAACAGCAGCCCAACAACTCATACATCCTTGACACAAAAGGACAGGTATACAAGAAATGGTTCCAAGCTAAATGCAGAGCGTTTGACAACGACAATGTTCCAAAGACAGCCCAAAATACAGCAGATGCTATGGAGACTGCGCTGAAAGCACTGGAGTGTTTTCAAGAATGCGAGAAAGCAGCTAATGCAGATATGGAAAACGTTAACAGCTCAGGGTTTTTTTCAGAAGTTGAGGTTGGCTGCAGTCTGCTCAAACTGATCTCTTCAACCCAAGTGTTTGCAAATGGCCATTCAGAGTGTATGAAGTACCTGCTGACAGATTACATTCCAGAGGAAGTTAAAGATGCCTGGGAACCATTTCATGACCGTGTGAAAAAACTTCACAAGACAATGCAAGATGCCTTGGAATGGATTTCAGAAGACCTCAGCTACTTCCAGACAGACATCGGGGAAGATGAAAATGAGACCGCTGAAAGACCCGAGGAGAAGATAAGCAATCCTCTGAAATGGCTGGCAAAAAAATCCTCAGAGTATGGGAAGTACTTCAGTGAAGCATATTCTACTGCACGTCTACAACATGGACAATCAATCCCAGCCAATCTGACTAATACCCAGAAACGCATGATCATCCATCATCTTGGTGGAGGTAATGTAACATCCATCCTCTCCAAGCTAACTAACCAGAAGGATGCAGTACGTATTCTAGAGAGCATTATTTCTCTGTACTCCAGCAATCCAGTTCAGGCTAAATTTGGACAAGGGGACATTATCAATTACATATTGGCCCACATTTCTCTGAACTGCCTGTCACCAAAGAATCAAAAGGTAGCTGATTTTAAAGATCTACAGGCACTCTGTCATCAGTTCCCAACTGAGAAAAGGAAATGTTTACCAGGTGCCCTGTTCTTGCTCACCTTGCTATTCTGGCCAGAGGATCATGACACAGACCGTGAGAAAGAAGCCAAATACGAAATTGTGCAATCAGCTGTTGAACACTTGGAAAAAGACTACTGGACCAAGATGAAGGACATTCCTCAGAGGAAAAGAAGGATTTACACCCACTTTTTCCTGGGCAATGGAAATGAATTGGATAAATTTGTCCACAAGAGAAAGTTTGAAAGAGTCACAAAGGTGTTCTCAGTCTCTGAGAAACGAATGAAGTGGTTTAGGGGTGAAGCATGGAAAATGCCAGAGATTGCCAAGATGCTGAAACGTGTTTCTGGATGGACTGAAGATGGAGTGGTGTACCTTGAAGGCCCTCGGAAAAAGAAGTTCAACATCCTGCCTCTTCATGTACCTTCAGTGCCTCACAGTAATGAAAACATCACGTTCTACCTGGGGTTCACATTCAGAGGCCCTGTTGCCTACAACATCAATGTGAAACAATAGACTGTCTTTGAATAATGATCCTGTCACATAAGCTGTACATCACCTTGCTAGAACATAGCTCAAGGACCACCCCATCACCAACAGCAAGAACAGATTACGCACAGAGCAATTCAAAACACACAAGCCTTCTTTGGATAGTTTGTAGGCAAATTTGTAAAATAAGTATCATTTTGTAAAATGCAAGATAATTTGATATTCACATTCCCCCCTCTTCTACTGGTGTGTATATCGTGTACATAGCTAAAGTCATAAAATACAGTTTTTGTGTGTTTGAACATGGACTACGACATGGTTAACTGCATTCCCAGAGTACTAACAATGTAAACCGAATTTGCTACTACAGCTTAATGCTTCTTAAATACGAACTTAAAATCCCTGTTTAGATTTATGTATCTAGGTTGAACTGTTTTATTTTTGTGTGTGTGTGTGTGTGTCAGGTTTTTTTTTTTTCTCCTGGGAGTAAGGAGCGTTTCAGAATGCATCTCCAGTGGACATTTGTGCCTTGATTTAGCTAACTGGATCACCTTTTGTGTTATCTTTTGGGTAACCAAAACAGTCAAATCGCACAGCACTTCAATTGAAACATATTTTTATTGCCACATATTTTTCATGTTTTATCTATGTTTTATCTATGTTTTATGAGAACTAGATTGCTATTAGACAGAAAAAAGTGTATCACACAAGATGAAATGTGATCCCAACCATTCCTGAATGTCTAATCTGTTTGTAGATCATGATTGCTTATATTTGCTGTTCTACACTTTTCAGGATACAATGTGGAAACAAATGGAATTTAAATGCTACTATTTTCATGGATATTGATTTTATATGTTTTGAGAATAAATGTATAAAAAGCTGAACGTGTACAGTTGGAGGAGAATTTGTATACACGTGCAACAGAAAAATGTGTTTTGAAGTGTAGAGTTTAATGGTTGTACAGATATTGAAAAGCCTACACTTCACACAATATATAAAAACATCCTTCAAATGAAACGAAAATTATGGCTACAGTGCTTACCTGTACTTTTATTACTATATTTTATATACACATACCATTATATTGAATGATTGTTTTTTTTTATTAACATGACAGATTATATGATTCTGTGATTATTGTGTTCTTAAATATATACATAACATGTCACCGAATGAAATAAAATGTTTTTTTTATCTCCTTCAATTTTACCTTTATGTTGCAATTCTTTCATATATTGCATCAACATTTTAAGTTTATCCAATAATAATGTTTTCTTCAGAATATATTAATTTATAGTGAGTTTATAGTGGCAGACTTTTTAAGACAGAATTGGTAGGCCTATACTTGGCACCTCACAAGATTCTGAACTAATTTTAATGGTTTCCAAAGAACTTTAATATTTTTTAAAAGTTACAAAGTATGAGTACGTAATGCAGCAAATTCAAGAAAGTAGAACTTGCAACTTAGCTTAAGGTTAATTATATGTTGGAGCTAAATCATGCAGCCTCAGAAATTATAGAATGACCTGAAAATCAAAATTTTGGATTTAGTTAGAAACATTGTGGAGTGGCCAGATTTTATGACTGAAATAAGTTTGTCAGATCAGTCAGTAGAGGATTAACACATTTGCAATGCTGATTCAAAAACAACCTAATTTTGAGATATTTCTAACTAACTCAAACTCAAAACTCAGTTCTGTAGGTGTTGTTATTAGATTTGTAGGTGTAAAAGGCACACAATATCTGCAACATATGTGATTTTTTTTATAGGACTTGATCATCAGTAGAGATAATTTAGATTATGCAGTTTGGGGGTTTAATACAGCACATAAAATAGTTAATCAGAATCAGAATCAGAAATACTTTATTGATCCCTGAAGGGAAATTGCCTTTAGTTACAGATGCTCCCATTCTAAAGTCTTAAAAGAGTAGGAAAGTGTAGAATATATCAATAAAACTTAAACATAAGTACTAATATAAAATAAATATATCTAAACACTAAAGTATAATATAAATGTGCATTTGTTCTTGTTACTACCGTGTGATAAATAAAACAACAGATTACCAACATTTGAATATAAAATATTACACATGGATGTAGTTATTGCACTGGGTTTTTGCACATCAAAGTAGTTATTGCACATAAATAAATGGTAAATATAAATATAATATATAATATAATGATAGATATTTTACTGAAATAATTACAAAAATAGGCCTATCACTATGTGATAATTAGACAAGGAAACCAAACATCACAGAATGGATCTTGATTTAAATAACTAATAGCTTTGTTGTTCTAGCCACCTTGAGTGACTGCATGGTGGAAATGGATGACCCTCCTCCCACCATAAATTAATTAGCACATTAAAACTTAGACTTTGACGCTAAAAGTTAAATACAAAATCCCTCCCCCGTTTTTTTCAGTCTTATCATGCAAACTGGTTAGTCAATGAAAACAGTTAATTTTTTGGCCAAATTTTAAATGAATGAAATGATTTTGATGAAATGGCACTATTTCAACATCAGATTTGTTTGTTTTTTGTTTTGTTTTTTTGTTTGTTGTTTTTTCTGACAGAAACGCACATGATGTATCCAGGGACCTTTTGAAATTGAAAATTCAGTCATAATTTCTGTTTTTACAGTTTCTGCCAAGATTTTTAAAGAATAATGCCATTCAACCATTCAATTTGTATGCCCCAAAAAATGATATGGAAAAGGGAGGAGGGGATGTAGTGGCAGTAGTTTTTCGCACTTTTGTCCTAGTATGCTTGCCCTAGTTTGACGTTAGCTTGCGCTTCGCCTCCTCTGCTACAGATATGGTATTTTATTGTAGACATACTTTTCACTTAAACTCTGTTCGTTTCTCTTTTTTTGCTACACAACTTGTCTGCCACTTGGCTGAGAGGAAATGCCAAATAAGAGCTCCGACACTGAAGTGCTCGATAGCTAATGGCGAGCTAACAGCTAACTAATGTCGCTGCCCCACCGAGCGAAAAACGGTTCAACGCCACAAAATGAACAAAACTGAGTGTAAGTGATTCTCCATCAGCTAAATACTCATACCGGCTGTCTGTAACGACGACAAGGTACTCTACGGTTGAATATTTACACTGTATGAGGCACAAAGTGTGTGTGTTACCGCAGAGCTCGGCTTAAATGTCACCTGACACAAGTCAACAAACCCACCATGTCACCGGAGAGCCTGTACTTTATTCTTATACTTTATTATACCAAAGCGCACGAAAGACTTGATAATAACAATAATAATTCAGTGGAGACAAACGGAGTCCGCGCAGAAAGCACCGCAGAGACTGATATTTCCAGAGATAACAGATGCACCGTGGCCCCAGAGAGCCGCTTTGACTGTGCCAGGGACAGGACAGCCGGTCAGGCAGAGTGTGAGGAGAGGGGGTGCTGCTACGCCCCTCTGACCAACTTAACAGGACCACCTTGGTGCTTCTACCCCACTTTGTACCCTGGCTACGAAATGGGTCCGCTCACTCCCACCAGGCGAGGCCAGGGGGCCACCCTGACTCGTGCCACCCCCTCATATCTCCCCAGAGATATCTCCACTCTGCACCTGGAAGTCCTGGAAGAGCCTGCAGGCTGCTTACACCTCACTGTGAGTACCTGCTTTTTCCTCTGCTACCTGTGGATTTGCATCTCAAGTGTAGATAACTGTCATGTAGTCTGAATGGGAAATGTATTGCAGGAGTAAAAATGTTTCCTCTTAAGGATGCACCATATTGGATCATCCAGTATGCGGATATAGTATATAACATCTTTTGTATGTGTTGTCTTGCTCTTATCTGGATCATTGAGTCTGTAATAAAGTTTATTATTATTATTATTATTATTATTATTATTATTATTATTATTATTATTATTGTTGTTGTTGTTGTTGTTGTTGTTGTTGTTGTTGTTGTTATTATTATTATTGTTATTATTATAACAATTTATTTGGCTGATAACTTATACCAGTGTTGATGTACTTTTTCTCCCACCTAATTTTAGTGATCAACCAGTCTCTTTTTAAGTGGAATGAACTTATGCATACTCTTATTCTGATGCCCCAGCAGCAGATGGAAACATAAAATACAAATGCTTTTCAGTGTATGTAGTTTCCCCTAACCCTAACCCTAACCCTAACCCAAAATAATGAAAATATTTCAAATTAGGGATGATGTTTTGTACATGTTCGCTTTGTCATATGGGAAGGAATCAGCATGTTGGCTGACTTTGATATTTCATTTTAAAGCCAATATCTGCAAATACATTTGAGGTGCTGATATTGTCATGCATCCATTTTTTCTCTGGCTATTAAAGTTGGCAGATATAACAAGAGGAGGAAAACAGATTGTATGAGCTGTGTGATTTGGGAGAGTGGAAAATTAATGCCATTGTCTTTTGTATTGTGCATACTATGATTGTTCAATTAATTGAATTTATTTTAACTACTGTAGCTTTAAAAGAGTAAATTTTCCATGAAATGGCTCAACAGAAATATTAAGGTGTAGAGATGATCAAACATTTGTAATGGATGTTTGATGTTGATCTGCTCTCATTTGCTAACTTTGTCACAAAAGCCAGGGAAAAATTTAGTTGAATTTTTCCTATATTATGTAGTAAAAGTCTTTGTCAGTGATTTATAATTTTGTTGTAGAGAACAAAGATGTGAATATGTTGCTGTTAAACTTGCTGGAGTAATTTTTTCTTAATAGTTTTGTTTGTAATTAGGGTCTTCACAATATGCTAAAAAAGGTGATTATTTTGACAGATATTATGAGTGCAATATGAGTCATGTTGTTGGTGGGAATAGTTATTTTTGCATTTCATTTTCACTGAAAAGAATATTAGAATCATGATGATGGTTCGGTCTGTACCAAACGAGCGTGTCCTTTACGTCTGAAATGTGATTTCTTGATCTCTGTAGCACCGCAATGTTTCATTTATGATGGTACGTTATGACACATTTTATCTTTATTAAAAATTTGCAGCTCCAGCAATTTGGATATTGCACTTGGCCTGATTGTGATTTCAGTAATATTCTGACTAATTGTGCAGCCCTGTGTGTTATGCATGATAATCACAGTTCAACTCTGCTGAAAATTTGCTATAGGGTGCTGAAAGCATCAGTCTGTCCAAAGTGATAGAAGAGATTTTCACATACTTTCATTTATGCAGCGTTTATTTTGAGCTTTCAGTCTATCAGACCTTCATCAGAGCATATCCAAAATAAATAGTTTGGCTTAAATGTATACATGCAGCACTGTGAATCTAGCACATATGAATTTGCAGCGTGATGTAAATCCATGTTGCCTGGGTGTAATTGTGTGAATAATTCAATAATAAAAAGTTATTTTATTCATTCATATGTATGAGATCAGGAGATTAGATCGTTTACCATTCTATACATATCGTTTATTAGGATGTGCTGGTTAAAAAAAAATACATTTGTGTTCTCTTAAGTTAAAGGACCCGTCGTCTCAGCGATATGAAGTGAAACTCCCTGGTGGAGTTCCTCATAGCAAAGCTGACACCCAAGATGCCCTCTTTACCACTGAATACCAGTCTGACCCGTTTGGCTTCATCGTGCGGCGAAAATCTAATGAAAGGGTGATGTGAGTATTTCTGTTCAGTTTCAGTCTATAATGCATTATATGGATGGCGTCTATAAAATGTGTCTATACTGTATATCCTAGGCGATATAGGCGGTCGCCTAGGGGGCCATCTGCTGGAGGGGCGCTGCCACACTGCCAGTCCTTCTTGGCCTCAAGGGAAAATAATAATAAAATATTAATTTTCTATGCCCACTGGCGCCTTCACTTAGTGTATTCTGTCTAGAAAAATATATATATATTAACATTACAAATAAATAAACAGTGACATGTTCCTAAATTATGTGCAGAGGTGCCCGTTAGGGTTAGGGCGCCTAGGGCACCAAATTGGGTAGAGCCGGCCCTGTATATATTCTTACTTATGTCCATCTTTATCAACAACTTAATTACTCGTACTTAGTCAGCTTGTGCCTATTCTTATTGTTCTAACCCAGTTTTATTACTGGCAGTGTGTTCACATCATTATGAAGTTCATTTAACACAGTTACTAAAGTGTTTTCTTGTAATTTTAGGTTCATAATGTACTGTATATAAATAGTAAAATTATACTGTATATACACATTTATACAAAGAGCTGAAAGTACAAATGAGGGTGCATTTATAAAAGTGCATCTGTTTTTCTGTTACAGAAATGCAGAAATACAAAAAAAAAAAAACGGCATTGAAGTATACATAATTCATTGATTATTTATACTGATTATCATGATAACAAAAAGTCTTCTGTGTGATTTTATCTTATGAGTCATGTATGAGCGGTGGTGTGATGATTGTCCTAATTATATTCATCATATAGTCCGTGTTTGTTTGTTCTCCATGTCCTGCCTGTACAGTATGAATACCACGGTCGCTCCGCTCCTGTTTGCCGATCAGTACCTGCAGCTGTCCACTGCACTGGCCTCCTCCTTTGTGTCTGGCCTCGGGGAGCATTACACCCCCCTCCTCCTGAATCTGAACTGGACTTCTCTGACTCTCTGGAATAAAGACATGGCGCCTCATGTGAGTCTATTGCATTTGCTCCCAACCTGAGGTTTGGGACCCCTCTAAAGTCAAAGTTTGAAAGGCCTGAGAGACAATTAACGAAATATGAAACAGGAACATAACATAATCCTGCTGTGTGATTTTTTTTCTCCCACTCTAATCTTGATGAAATGGATAGTTTAAACTCTTCCAGTCTCCAAAACCCACATAAAACAAAAGTTAAAGATGACCTGTTAAGTTCATTTTCAGTTTCATACGTGTACTTTGGGCTTCTATGAGAATGTGTTTACAAGCTTTTAATGATCAAAAAACACTTTATCTTCCCTATATTTTCTCTGCTGGACAATTGCATTCATCTTCTCTCTGAAATGCTCAGTTTTATAGCCCCGAAAGAGCCTCGTCTGCTCAGATTGATCAGCGTTTCACTGTCTGTCATATTTTGGCCTCTCTGCGCTGTCATTGCAGTCGAGGGATGACTAAAACAGAGGCACTTTTTACCTGCTGAAAAATCCCCAATCAAACCTTCTAACACAACATGGACATCTTCCAGTAGCAATAAAATCCAAAATTTCATGTTTTCCTGACGGTAGCATATAGCTTTATTTAGCAGTGTAGGCTATGTAAACACTTGAGGTAGCGTGCCTGAAGCAGATGACCATTTAAAGAAATTGGGCACACTATGATGTCATACTGCAGAGTCGTAAAAAACAGTTGGAAAGAGTATTCAGAACAGTCTGGCGCCTGCTGTTTTTGCTCGCAGGGATTAGTCCTACATACAATAACCTCGTTAATTGAAACTTTAGCCATGGTCAATATGAAAATCTAGTATTATAACATTAAATAAATGACACAAGCCATGGAAAAGCATATTAGGTCCTTTTCTAAAAATCTTACCATAAAAGTTATCACCTTTAATAAAGGGTTGCAAGTAGTCACTGAATTGTTTGAATGGTCCACAAGTCAAAAATGTTAGTGTAACTCCGGGTTAATAGGACATTTCAGTCATGTCCATTATGCAAAATATAAACATGCCCTTCTTTTAATTTATAGCATGTTCTAAACATCTCAAATTACTTTTGAACATTTTACATCAAGTCGTTTCTGCAGAACAGTCAGGCTTTTGTCATTCCCTGCCTGTTTCCTGCTGTGTGTTCAGGTTGTAAATGTTAACACTTGTCTTTCTCTACAGGCCGATGCTAACCTCTATGGCTCCCATCCGTTCTACATCGTGCAGGAGGAGGACGGCTTGGCACATGGAGTTTTCCTTCTCAACAGCAATGCAGTCGGTATCGATCTTTTCCAATTATACACACACAGCATCACCGTGTCATTTCTTTTGTCCTCATTTTCTGCACAGAATCAATTTTTCAAACATTTGCAGATAATAATTATTGCTTAATATCTTTCCAAATGTCTCTGCAGAGGTGATACTGCAGCCGACCCCCGCTCTCACCTGGGTGGCTATCGGTGGAGTCCTGGACCTGTATGTTTTCTTGGGTCCTGACCCTCAAAGCGTTATACGACAGTACCTCCAGGTCATTGGTATGTCTTTTCAGCACTGACATTCAGTAACACATCTCTGAGTAACAAGAAGAATGGGCATATTTACATACAGCAAGAGAAATGAATTATAAGTGTAAAAGCTCATCACTGTGTGTACTGTATATTTGAAGGAGCTGTGAGGTAATTGATAAAGAGCAGGTGTGTTAATGCATTTCCCTGTTGCCATTTATCTATCCCTAGGGTATCCTATGATGCCTCCCTACTGGTCGCTGGGCTTTCATCTGTGTCGCTGGGGTTACACAACATCTAATACAACCCGGCGTGTGGCACAACGCATGCACAATGCAAAATTCCCCATGGTAAATCAAAGAAGTACTCACAAAGCTCTGTAATTATTGCAGCTCACTGATCATTTTTCTTACATATGTGCATTTATTATATACAAAATTGAATATACTCAGAAATAGGTTTTGTGAATGTATGGAATTGTCAGTGTTTACTTCAACACAAGTCAAATTAACATTCAGTAACATGTAAAATTTGTTGTGACATCCTCAAAAACTTTTGGTTTTCATCAGCACTGGACAAAGCTGACATCCCAGAAATCAACAAATCAGCCCATGAGATGATTTTGCTTTGTTTCATCATCAGGATGTGCAGTGGAATGATCTGGACTACGCACATAAGCGCAGGGTGTTCACCTTTGACCCCTGGCGATTTGGGGACCTCCCGGAGATGGTGGAGGAGTTCCATAAGGGAGGCATGAAGTACATCCTTATCCTGGTGTGACATAAATATTTAAGCATTTAATTGAAAAAGCAAAAAAAACCACATACATCAGTTGTTTAAATTGGCACTAGTATGGTGTAATTCTCTGAATGAGCAGTAGATGGCAGCAAAAATGTCTTAACTTACTGAGTCTCTTGGTTTCTGTCTAAGGACCCGGGGATCAGCAGCACCAGCCCTCCTGGAACATACCTGCCCTTCGATGACGGCCTGAAACGAGACGTCTTCATTAAAAATGCTACAGGACACATACTGATCGGGAAGGTTAGACCTCTTTTTATCAGGGAATATGAGCGTTTTTGTCCCATCATGATGTCCCTGTGTCATGCACATTTCCACACTGTGTGTTTAGGTTTGGCCGGGCCCAACAGCCTTCCCTGACTTCACCAACCCAGAGACCAGACGCTGGTGGGAGGACTGCATCAGAGATTTTCATTCTAAAGTTCCTGTGGACGGTCTATGGATTGTGAGTATCCAAAAACACACAAAGCACAGGTTATTCAGCCTCCAATACCCCTACTATGTCAAGAACTATGTGAGGTTTTCTGCACATGCACATGACTGGTTGTGTTTAGTTTGTGTTCACCTTAAAACCACATAAAGAATAACTCATCCTCTGTTGTTTTTTCTGCCATGGTCCACCCAGGATATGAATGAACCAGCCAGTTTCGTGCAGGGTTCAGTGGAGGGCTGTCCTGACACTGATCTTGAGAATCCACCCCACACACCCAGTAAGTGTTTGGCTCAGTGTAGCACATTACTAGCATTTAAAAGTATACAAATATTATTAGTTTTCCATTTATAATCAGTTTATACATTAAAAGCACATATATAGATATTGCAAATAATGCCGTGTAAATGGCTAAGGATGCATAGCTAATCTATTAATTAGAAGTCGACTGATATTGGCTTTTTAGGGCCAATAGTGAAATCAATTATTAGTACTTAATGAGACTGATAGACTGATGACTGACAGATATGCATTTGCAATAGAAATTAAAATATTTGTCGAAATTTTGAATTTGGAATATAACAAACTTCAACGCAAACTTTATTTAAATGCTTTTAGCAAATGTTTAATAAAAACTGAAATCTTCAACACCATATACAGCACATTCCCTGCAACTTTCTTTTAATAAAGTTTCAGGAAAATTTAAATAAAATGTGAATGAATGAAAATAGCTCCCTTGCAGTGCAAAAGTACCTCCCATGCTGATACATTTTTGCATGTATTGCAGACAGCCTTCCCTTAGGCTGGTTGAGTTTAATACACACTTTTTCATTAATTAATATTTTCTGCACTCATTAAATAAAACACAGATACAGTAATCAGCCAGGCCGACAATCTGTCGACCACTGCCGTTAATTACTTCATATGCTGCATTTATTTGTAGCCTGTGTGTCTCTCTGACTGTCATGCTAACAGGGGTGGTTGGAGGCAAGTTGAACTCGGGAACTCTTTGTATGTCGGCTCAGCAGAAGCTTTCCACTCACTACAACCTGCACAATATGTACGGACTGACAGAAGCCTTTGCCACGCACAGGTCAGGCCTGTGTTTCCCAATCTTTTTCCTCAAGTGACTGCTTTTCTATCTATTTTGTAAGCTGAAGACCCCTGACTAAGTGACCTATTTTGTGAATATTTTATATAAAGCTCATTGCATAACAATAACAAAATAAAACAACTGATAAACTGTACAAATTACCCAAGTAGTGAACGTAATAAATGCAGGGAGTTTTTTTGTAAAACAAGTGATTTGGATGAATTTTGTACAATTTATTTCCTGTGAATATTTCATATATATATATATATATGTTTATTTTAGTGATAATGCATAGTTTATCAGGGTCTTTTTTTGACAGATTCAGTGTTTTCCTCTACCTGAAACTTGGCCATCCTTCTTTTAGCTCTGTGGTTATTTAACTGGGTACTTTTTTAGTGCAGGATGAGTCTGTTAAACAGACAGTGAAGGCTCTGTGAATTTGTTTTCATGTCTTTATCCTGTGAGTTTATATCTTGAATATGAATGTAAATTTTAAAAATACTAAATTAATGAAAAGCTGAGATATAGGCCTACTGTAGATTTAAAATGAAAAAAATTTCACACCCCTTAAAATCAACACGGCTTTGCAACCCCCTGTGAAGTTTTGGCGACCTCTAGTGGGGGTTGGGACTCCCTAAATTGGAACCAGTGTTTAGATCATGAAGCAATCAGTAGCAGAATAAAATTATGCAATAATTTTATAGCAGAAATGAGTAAAAAAAAAAAACTATTGCTGCACCATCCACTCTATAGGATTATGATAACACACCATTGTAACAAAAATGTCTCTTGACGTTATTTGACAGGCAAGTTATGCATGTTTTTATCTTCTTGCCAAGCATAAAAGCTTAGCTCAGCTTAGTATAAGTAGTGGTGTAGCTCATTGAGATTTATGTTACTCTTGTGTGGGTGCTAGTGTGTGTTTATTGAGTATTTTAAAATTGTAAAAGGTGTAAAAGGACAGAAAGACTTTTGAGAACAGGCCAATTTCTTTTCTGAATTCAGTACATTGGAGCCCAGTGTGATGCCACAGAACATATGGAATAGAATATATTGTCCATTTCTCCATACGCCTGTCTTTTCCATTATTGTGAACATGATATCTAAACAACACCTCAAGGGATTTTCTTCAGATTTGGCACAAATGTCCATTAGAACTTGATGATAAACTGATCAGATTTTGGTGGTCAAAGGTCAAGGTCGCTGTTACATTGTGTCTGTTTCATTCTTGTGAATGTGATAGCTCAAGAGGGTTTTGACGGATTTCAGATTTGGCAAAGAAGTTTACTAGGACTCAATGATGATTTGGCCATATCTCAAGAATTTATTATGATTATGACAAAAATTGACACAAATGTCTTATAAATAAAATGATGAAGGGATGATTACATTTTATATCCAAAAAGTCAGAGGTCAACCTCTTTCTGACATTATAATGCTTTGCAAAAATATTTTTCTGGCTGTTACTCAACATCATACATCACTCACATCATAACTCAGACATTTGTTCAGGTACTAAATTGGTGACGCCAATCTTGGGCGCCCGCCTTGAAACTGTGCTGATTGTAGAGATCATCTGATGCCTGCTTGAAGATGTGTGTGAAGCATCCATGTTTAAGAATATGTAGCTTCTTCACAGCAACATTTAAGCATCGCCAGCTGTCAAGGCCACATATGAGTCTGGACAGACATGAATGTAAACTGTAATCTGCAACTTGACTGGTTTGTGAAAGCACACAATCGCAAGGCAGTCATTGAGGTTGTTATTTGTTTTTATATTGCATTCATCCCGGGGTTGGTTGGCGTCCTCAGCGCTCTTATGAAGGTACGAGGGAAGAGACCCTTTGTCCTGTCTCGCTCTTCCTTCCCTGGCATCGGACGCTTCTCTGGAGTGTGGACAGGAGACGTTCGGAGTGACTGGGAGCAGCTTCGATACTCCATCCCAGGTGAGGACATTTAACTGTGTTGTTGTATATGTTCAAACATTGTCACAGATGTCTGAATGCATGTGATTATTAAGTGGGATATTGGTTTGAGATAGCTGTAGTTTTTGACACTTCTTTAAATGATTTAAAATATATACTGTATATATTTTTGAAGACACCACAGATCATTTAATGGCTGTAGTTGACCTTTTGCACCTGTTCCCCAGCGGTGCTGCAGTTCAGCCTTTTCGGCGTGCCCCTTGTGGGGGCGGACATCTGTGGCTTTGGAGGAAACACCACTGAGGAGCTGTGTGTGCGATGGATGCAGCTCGGGGCCTTCTACCCATTTATGAGAAACCACAATGACAACCTGAACGCTGTGAGACAGAGACACTGTTTTTATGTCTGCCTGTGTACTTACTGCATGTTTGTGTCTGTTTGCTAACCTGTGTAATCACTGACTTAATTCAAGTGCTTTTATTTTTTTCAAGTTTTTTTTAGGACATTGTGGTGTGCCCTGAATGTTTTTTCCACTGAGTCTATAGAGCAGTCCATCTGTTTCATCTATTATGAATTGAGGTAACTCTATAGCTAGTCATTATGCATTTCTGTGTCCCTCAGCCTCAGGAGCCTTATGTATTTGGACAGAAGGCCCAGGCAGCCATGCGGAGTGCATTGAACCTTCGCTACTCCCTTCTCCCGTTCCTCTACACACTCTTCCATCATGCACACACTTCTGCTGAAACTGTGGCCAGGCCTCTCTTCATGGAGTATGTGTCCTCTCCTCTTTGTCCTCTATGTAAATGAAATTATTTAAACCACATGCTTCTCTTTTCATAACATTGCCTTATTTTTATCCTCTTTGTCTATCCATCCTTCTTAGGTTTCCCTCTGACCCTAACTGTCAGACCATAGACCGGCAGTTCCTGTGGGGGAGTTCACTTCTCATTAGCCCAGTGTTAGAGCAAGGGGCATCAGAGCTGGCTGCTTACCTGCCCCCTGGCACTTGGTACAGCCTGCACAATGTGAGTACCTCAACTCTGTTCCACAATGGCTATAATTACATGGACATCAATAATGATGATAGTAATAATAATGATAATTACTATGATTATTATTTCTATTTTTAAAGCACCTTTCATACACGAAAGTGCTTTATAATAGAACAGGCCAGCAAGGCAATTCTGCACAAAAGGACATTTAAAAAAAGTTTAAAACAAAAAATAAAGACCCTCAAAATCTTAAAATCTGCAGTCAGTTAACAGACATTTCGGTAAATGTGCAGTTCATAGTGAATGGGGATTAAAAGCACTGCCTATTTACCGATTATTTTAACTAATTTTAACTGCTTAATTTCTCATCTTAACATCTAAATTATTGAATAAATACACAAATGAAAGAGCTCATGAGACTAAACAATACTATTACAAATACAGGTTTATTTTATGAAGTATTATGGGTTTACAAAATGACGTTTATCTTTACTTACCCTGATGATACGTCACTGTAGATGAGACCTAAACCAAACGTCATTGCAAAGCTGTAATCAGTTTTTGTTCGTACTGTTAAAGGTCACCATATTTGATGCTTTCTGTGGTAACACATGACTGAAATGTTTGCCTTTGGAGTCTGGTCATCTTTGTTCTGCTCTCCAGGGTCAGCCTTTCTACAGTAAGGGTCAGTACCTGCTCCTTCCAGCTCCTCTGGACACCATAAATGTCCACGTGAGGGAAGGACACATTATCCCCCAGCAGGTGGGTGTCTGCTGCCAACACGCAGCTCATTCTGCTGATTTAGCACTTTCTGTATCATTTCAGGTCCAGGATGAGACAAAATGTGGTAGATGAATTATTAATACAGTATTTGAGGATGGAGAAAAACCCACAATGCATAATTGAAACAAGTGAAACAAGTCCTTAAAGTTCCTGCTTAGAATTTCTGCTTCTGTTTAGCTCAATCTTGTAAGAGGCCAGTGTAAGATCAACAAGCAGAGTGTACCAGTGTTTGTTTTACTGTTCTTTCAGGTATTACAGTTTACTATCATCAGCTGAGTACATCAGTTCACACTGTTGTGACGTGTTCAAACTGGATGCAGAAGAGCTTAAAAGTGTGTTGATTTTACATGGAGTACTGCCCACTTCCTTTAAGTGCCAATATAAAAGAAGAAGTATTTCACTGCAGGAACGATGGTCTTTTTATAATATTGAGCTATCTATGCAGTAGAAAGATACAAGTACTTAAAATTAGTGCCATTTGACCAGTGAAAAAGGAAGTTAGTTTTGCTTAAAAGGTAGAAAACCTACAACTAAAACACTGATAATCCTACATGAATGATATAAATGAACAACATGATAGAAATTATTTGACTCTTTTGTGCACTTATTTGGCATATTTGTCAGTTGTGTCTAAACAGAGAGCGCGAGAGACAAGCAGACACACACAGACACACAAGCACGGAGAAATGCGATTCTGATGTGAATGGCTAGGCGACTTCTTGGCTAACAACTGACACATTGGTGCGCTTCTATGTCCATTGTTAACATGATGTAAGGTTCTGTTTGATAATCCATAGTTACCTGACAAAAGACTGAGATTCCAGTTCATATATAGATATATTATAGATCATTTTGTAATGCCTTAACTTTTTTTTAGCCACTGTTCATGAATGATTTATTCCAGTGAAGGAAAATAATTTTTCACTCGACATTTGCATCTTTGTAAACTAATTTGTTACCCTTTTATTTAAGCAGCAAGTCAGTAAAATCACTGTGTCATGGACATTTATGATCAAACGTTGTTAGGCTGAACTATTATGACATTCTGACTGACGTCTAAAAGCTGGGAATTTGTTGAAAGGATTTGGAGAGAAGAGTGCATTTGGTATCATTTAATGTTTTCATTGATCTGCTTTTCTTGTGAAGGAGCCTGCTTTGACAACCACAGCCTCTCGCAGGAACCCTTTCTTCCTGACGGTGGCTCTGTCAGCGGGCGGCTGGGCCTGGGGGGACTTGTTCTGGGATGACGGGGACAGTCTTGACACCTTCGAAATGGGAAATTATTGTTACATTATCTTCATGGCTGGGCAGGTAAGAAAGAGACAAGTGATATTTGCATTGGGAAAGCTGATGAGTCAATGTTTTGCATGTTACTGCGCTACTACTTGATTCAAAAGTCTCTTTACTGAATGATTTAGTTTTTCTTAAAGGGACAGTTCACCCCCAAATCAAAAATACATATTTTTCCTCTTACCTGTAGTGCTGTTTATCAATTTAGACTGTTTTGGTGTGAGTTGCCGTGAGTTGAAGGTATCAGCCGTAAAGATGTCTGCCTTCTCCCTGTAATGGAACTAGACGTCTCTCAGCTTGTGGTGCTCAAAGCCCCAAAACTCAACAGCAATATCTCTTTGCAGAAATCAAGACCTGGTTTCTCAAGATAATCTACAGACCTTGTTGTGAGCAGTTTCATGTAGGGACTATTTTCTTTCTATCTATATACACCCTATATGCACCTTCTAACTGTATCACCGCGCAAAAGGAAGTGTGCATCAACTCAGGGACAAGAGGGTCGTCCTCATGACAGCGTGAGATGTAAACATTTGTGGCGTCCTCCTCAGCTGGGCTGTGATCTTAGCTAGCTCAGTGATGCTAGGTAAGTTCAATTTTATTATTTATTATTCTTTTAGTTTAGTTTAGTAGTTTATTTTATTGTAACAGTCTCTTTTTCGAGGGAGACCTGGCCAAGACAGCAGCATAAAAGAAGTTACAGACAGCAACCATGATAAAAAACATAAAAGATACACAGTGAACATGTAGAAATATTAAAATACCTACGCACAGTGACAAGTACCAATCATTTCATTCTCCCATGTACTTATGAGAGTTTCCAATTCAGGCAGATGGACCAGTTCTCTTCATCCTTTTGGAGGCTATTCTAAGTGACGGATGCAGAGCACATAAAAGCTTTCTTTCACAGCTCAGTACGTGCACAAGGAATAAAAAACAGGACTAAATCTAGAGATCGCAGACTATAGCGACAGTCAGATCTCTTTTCAGTCAAACTGCAAATGTTTGAAGGGAGTTTACACAGTAATGTTATATCAATGAACAAGTACCAGTGACTGAGTCTAAGGTAAAAGAAGACCAATCAGCCCTGGAATAAAGCAAACAGTGATGAGTGAGAGCTTTACGATTTGTATCAGATCTCAGTGCAGTATGATATTCAGTATCTAACATATGCAAGCAATGTGCAGATACATTCATGTACAACAGATCACTGTAATCCTGAACAGATAGAAATGTTACACCAACCAGTCTTTTTGGCCTCAGAGGAGAAACAGGATTTGTTTGTGAAATAAAACCCTAACTTCAATCTCAGTTTAATAAAAAAGATTTTCACCCTCAGGTTTGAAAGAAATGGCAGTAGTTGCTCGCAGATGTGGAAAAAACTCTCGTTCAATCATCTTGTATCAGTTCTAAAATTAATTCGATCCGGATCCGAGAAGCTCTTGTTACAGTACGAACATGGACAAAGACACACCAAAAACCTAAAGAAACAGAACAATGATTCGCCCTTGTAAAATGTATTTCCGACATAAGACATCTGTGTCTAACACTGGATACTGAACATCTACAAGGTCTTGATCTCACCGTATCGTAACCTTCAGACACCCTGGAGCCTCCTCACATGTCTGCATGCAGACAGTGAACGACTCTGAGGCCTCCGAAAGTACCTAAACCTTGATCATGGATGAGTCATGCATTCATACAATTACTATTTTACAAGATTGCATTCAAATACTTTTGTATTCAATAATTTTTCCATGACATTTGCTTCATTCTGCACAGTGATGCGGTTGGTGGGTGTGATTTAGTGGACAGAAAATAGCTCCTACAAGGTCTGTGGATTATTGAGTTTTTTCAGTGTACTCATTGGGGCTTTGAGTACCACAAGCCGAGTGCCATCTAGTTCTATTATATTCGAGACAATGCAGACATCTCTACAGCTGATATTTTCAACACTCAACAACTCACCAAAACAATCTAGACTGACAAATAGCACTATGGGTAAGACTGAAAATATGTATTTTTGATTTGGGGGTGAACTGTCCCTTTTGAATGCTTAAAAACCTTGACATTACTTTGTCCTGGTATATTTAGACAAGAAAAATGTGTCCTTAAGTCTCAGGTGGTGAGTGATCCCCTCAGGCTGGATGGGGCCCTTGATGGTCTGGTGCTGGGAGGGCTGCAGGTCTTCGGGGTTCCCTCACCACCCCTGTATGTATTAGCCAATGGGGACAAAGTCAGGAACTTCACATACCGCAGTGACACAAAGGTGAGTTCTGCGTGACTCAGCACTACGACCTTTAGTGTGTGTCTTCCACAGAAAGATAACATCATACTGCAGATATGTGTCTGCTTCCTCGTTTGGTTGTATTTGTTTGTCTTTTGTGTCCTCCCTTTTTATTCATCACGAGATTCTAATCCATCCAAAGAATCTAACAGAAAGTTGAACTCTGTTCGTGTCTTTCTCTTCCCACAGGTTTTGACAGTGACCGGCCTGGCCTTGCCCATGTCAAAGGTGTTTACAGTCCAGTGGGCGCTCTGATGCACTGAACTTCATTACCCAAGAACCACAGGAAGCCTTTGCATTTTTCTCTCCTGCTGAAAAGATGTGCTACATTTTTCTGCAAAGACACCAGACGATTTCCTTCAGCTGTCCGACCCACCCAAAGCAACGCTGCTTCTACTTGCTCTGGCCCTTCGTCCAAAATTAAAAGTAGTACTTTCTAAGCAGCAGGTTTTTAAAAATGTGGATCAGAGAGAGCCATCATCTTTGCCTTTTTCTTGCAGGGTAACTTTTGCCAGACTTAAGTAAGACAATATAATGTCTTTGTGTTTTTTTATTATGTTTTTAATATTTTTGTGACTGAAGTGCATTAGGAATGAGGGAATAAACAAATACATTTGTCTGCAACACTGCATCTGAGGGCTCTGAGTACTTTTTGTTTGTTATGATTTTCTAAAGATGTTGCATACTGATGACATCTTAGAAATTAGATCTGTTACACCAGTGATACTCAACTTATGGCCCATGGGCCAAAGCTGGCCCCCAAAAGGGTGTCGAGTGGCCTCTCAACCATTTTCTGATTCACAATTGAAATAAAATGATTCCTACTGGGAAATTGTTTTTGTACTTTTAGTTTACATGAGGTGCCAGAGTACATAAAACTGCATCAAAATAGAGCCTGTTTATATAAGAAAAGTGCCAGTGGAGGATCACCTGCACACAAATTACAAACAACTAAATTTATAGTTTGCAGGCAGTAGATTGTGCATGAATAATTTAGCGACCAGTTAAATGATTTGTCGGCTGAAGTAAGACAGGTTTTAAACGGACAGGTACGGGGTGTGAGGAGATGCTCTGGCTCCAGCTCTGGTCCTGATGATGGACCAACTGCATCCATGCTTTTACTGGTGTCCTTTAAAACGTCACTGGTGATGAAAGAGGGTCAGATTTTTAAAGTAGGCCGGGTCAGGTGAGGACTTTGGTGTACTTAAAATATATTTGTTTATACTTTAAAATGCAGTAATGCCCTGATGCCTTCCCGTTTTGTCAGACTTAAAGATAAAACTCACAGTTGTGAGTGATGAAAACAGTCTTTGGCATTCCGGAAGCAGCAGAATTTTGGGGGGGGGGGGTCCGGAGTTGCTATGTCAAGTTAGACACAAATGATAAAGTAATTAAAGGAAGTAAGACAAGTTCCGCTGACAAATTAAAGCGCAGTAAATTCAAAAAAATTTAAAATTATATGTACACACACGCACACACACAATGTAACAGTATGGTAAAAACACGTGAACATTTCTTTTTTAAATGTGTACATGTGACTATCTTTTGAAATGAATTCCAGGGTCCAGGATCTCATGGACATTTTTGCAAGAACATTACTAATATTCAAAAATCCAAATTCTCTGAGAATGAGAAGGGGATAGATAAGCAGATTCTGTAAGAATAAGAATATACATATCTACAGAATATCTGAAGATTACACAATATCAAGAATATAGTATAGAAAGCTTTAAATATGCAAAACATACTAAATGGTAAAAACTACAAATACACTAAATACATTAAATGTATTGTAATTTAATGTATTATATATATATATAGACAATGTACCAATTGGTAGAAGTTTAGGTAAAACAACATCAAGCTTAAAAATATGTAATAAAACAAACAAAACAATTAATTTATGCAAATATTACAGCTTTATTATATTACTAATTTGGCAAACCCCCGTTTGTGGTCATACTTGTGTCTATTTATGTTATTTATTGATTGATTTTCCGCCTGGTTTGAACTTACTTGTGTCATAAAGTAAACACATTTCGCAACACAAGCACCATGTTCGTCAAATGGACGCTTTACTTTGAAAGGGAAAACCGGAAGTGTCTTTTTTTCGCTGTAGAAGGAGCAGCAGTCAAACGTGTGGTGTCACTGTCGGAAAACACAGCGGTACAAACAAGACTACACTCCGTAACAGCTGAGCTAAATTTTGCGGGGGGGAAACAGGCGGTGAAACGACGCCGGTACATGCTGCTCGGTCCCCGGCTGCCCGGTGAGATGGATGTCCGACCTGGGCTGTAGACTCCTGCGGCGGGACTGAAGGTGAGAGCCGCTTGGCCCCGTTTCTGCTTTTCATTCATTTCTCCTGCTGGAACAGGTGTATGCCAACTACCAGGAGGGACACGTTTCTCCCAATAATGTCACATTGTTGTCGTTTGCTAAAACAAACTTTAAAGTTAACACCGTGAAGTGCAACTAGCAAAGCATTTCGGCCATGGTGGAGGTAGCTAAACTAAAATATTTATGCTCGAGACGGTACAGATAGCTGCTCGGGCCAAAAAACACACACGTATACGAGTGTGGGCCTGTGTGGAAATAGTGCTGTGGTGGCAGAAACCGTGTCCCATCCTCCCCTCTCGTCCTGTCAGGCGGATGCTGCCTGTCAGAGGAGCTGATGGAGACCCCGACATCATGGCACGCCTCTGCTGCACAGGCTGCTACTATACAGAGCATTTCTCCACAGTCAGGACAGGGAGAGGCCACCTCCAGCCAGCCTCTGTGCATTTAGTTTAGGGACTGTTCTTTATTTATCAGAGGAGGGGGTGACTGAGCTGTGACTTCTTTCTTTTTTTTTTTTAATGGTGTGTTTTGACCCAGCTATTTATCCAGTCTCGCTATTTACTGTCAAAACAGCCACCTATACTTTTTAAGGACCTTTGAAACCTGAGCAAAAACATGTAAGAGCAAATTGGCTTGATTTCTCTCTAATACATGGAAGAAATGACACTAAAGTTGGCTAAAAATTATGAATGAGTACAAGAAAATTACCTGAAAATTTAAGAAAAAGAAAGTTGTGACATGCCTCAACACTGAAAGTTTTTGTAAACCTGAAATAGAATAACTAAATTAATGAAATAGAAATGTTTTTTTCTTTTTTCCCCAGACATTTTTCACTAGTTTTTAAAAATAATTTTCTGAATTCGTTGAACATTTCTTACCAAGTTGCTCATTGCCTTTTCTTTTTTTTTTTTTTACCATACTTTCTTATTAGGGTTAAGAATCACCAAAGCCCTGCAATATGATATTATCAGGATACTATAGTCGTGCAGTATAACCAACCTGAACGTGCTCGATCTTTTCTGATGTGGAAGTTTAGCCGGCTCAGTACTTGGATGGGAGACCGCATGGGAATACCTGGAGCTGTAAACTTGCCAGGTCTCCCTTGAAAAAGAAAAAGTTGATCTCTACAGGAATTACTGGGTTGAGTGAAATTTTTATTTATTTATTTTTTAATAGTATTGCGATAAGTGTGATTTATTAATTTTTTTGTACCTTTTTTCAGTTTAAGATTTTGTCCCCCAAATACAAACTTTGTCAACATTTGTAATAAGATAAAGTTTTAAAGAGAAAGTTTCTCACTTCAGTCATTTTTTTTGCAGCAAAATGTGTCGAGTGGACTGAAAAAGGCAACTGATTTTATTATTCTTGTAGGCTACCAAAAATGTCATTTTGTATTTGCAATATTAACAATTTGTAATAAAAAAAAATTAATACTTTACACACATTTATTGATACAATATTGCCACACTAAATATTGCGATTTTATCGATATTTTCTCTGAGCCTGCTTGCTTATCAGTTGACGAATACAGTACGCTGATATCTATACATCAGAGATTTAAGGCAACAAATTTAAGCACAATTTAGCACTTTCCCCAGAACAGAAGTATGTAATAACTTTTGTTTCTTTATGAAAATCAATTGTCAAAGTTACATCACTCAATACCAGCTGGTGGTTAAAGTGGTTTTGTGTTTTTAATGCCTCATTTTGAAAAAATAAGCCACCTGTCCAGAAAGGTGTATTTACATTTTAGCTTGTGTGCAGCTGTTGTTTTATTATAATTATTTTATCTTTGTAATGTGTCCTTGAATGCTGAGAAAGGCGCTTCTAAATAAAATGTATTATTATTATTATTATTATTTTAGGGCACATAGTTTATTTCTTTAATGAAGGTCTTTATAACTATTTTCCTCAAAGAAAAATATGCTTCCTACACTGAGTCACCCATAAAATGTCCTCATAACTTACCCAGCCTTTTGCAGAATCCTCAAGTACCTTGTTTTTCAGGCTTCTTTGTGGCTGGTCTCCTTTCAGCTGCCTCAGGCACGTCAGTATACAGCACAGATGTAAAGAGGTTTTTCAGTTTTGGCTCCTCTATTCAAATGTCAGCGTGACAGCTTAATTAAAGTAGCCCAGAGGTGAGAAGCTGAGACTCTGTCTGCTTCTGTACTCGCAGCTAAATTTCCATGGCGTAAGTTTCAGGTTCTTTTTGGAAGACAATCTGTTAAAAGTTTGAGGAGAAAAAAAACATAGTGACGTCTTCTGCAGGTCGCAGTGGGATTAGACGAGGATGTCCTAAAGGATGTGAATCATTTGATGAAACAGTGAAAGGTCAGAGGAGACAGGCGGTGTGTGAGCGCACTGGGGTGTTGACAGCATAAAAGATGAAGCGAGAAGAGAGGACTGGACTGAACGAGCTCTATCAAACTGACCCGAGTGGCTCTGTAATCACATACTGACCAAAATAACCTCTGGATAGCAGCACAGCAGGGAAAAATGTTATTGATGCTATGAGGCTGCAAACAGCTGTGTGTCATGTGTGAGATCCCGGCCTGTCGTCATGTCCAGGTAGCATGTTTTTCAGTGTGTGTGTACTGTATGTGTGTGTGTGTGTGGTGCAGGAATGCAGAGCATGTGGACGCTGCGTTTGTCCTCTTTTTTACAGTTGGAGTAGTGTGGTGTTATTTGAAGCAGTTATCATGCAAATAGCCCCGTGGCAGCAGCTAATAATCAGTAGTAGTCTAATGTTGCGGCTTGTAGATTGAGGAATGGTGACCTGGCTAGCAAATACTTTTTTTGTTTTTAGATTATAATGATTATATATGTTATATATAATTTAAAAGCATATAAAATAATTGCTGCTTACCTCATGAGTTACTTGTGATTATTGTAGGCTAAATAATTAGCTGACAGAAAGAAAGTGTAACAGTAGCCATTTAGATTTGGATTAATTGTTTCAGTCGTTTATCAAGTAAAAATGCGAAATATTGTTGGCTGCATATGTGAAGTAAAATTAAATATTTTTGGACATGTCAAAACTTTACCATGGCCAAACTTTTTGGTGTTTTTTTTTTTTTTTTAATTTCTAAAATTTCATACAAGGTACCTACAAATCCCTAAAAGTCTTGAAAGGCATTCACTTTATTCATCTTAAGATAAGGCTTAATTTGTATTACAGTGGGAAAAATAAATCTTTTTTTTTTTTTTTTTTTAAGTATTTAAAAATACTTAGAAATTGGACGTAAGATTCTAGTTTTTTTTCTCAAAATAGTATATATATATATGTTTTTTCCTTCAATTATGTTTATTGTAAGATTAGTCTTAAATTTCATTTAGAGTGGCATTAAAAAAAATCTGAACTGTATCTTGCCTAAAGCCGTAGAAACCCTTTTCAAGTAAACTTGGCTGACATTATTTACATCTGCCAAGAACAGCAGCCCTATTTACAAGATGTACTGCGCAACTGGTAAAACTCTGTCCAAAAAACACCCCTAAACTTTTTAAATGTAAACCAAATGATGGCCTACAGTACGCCTCCTCTCACAGGTCATGCCTGGATTTTGTGCCAGCAGACTTCCTGTCTGGGGCCTGGCATCAGGAAGTGGGGTGCCTGCTTAATCAGGCAGAGGTAAACATGCCCTCCGAGGAAAAAGGAGGGAACATTCCTCAGATGGAGTGGGGAGTACATGTCAGTGTTCAGCCAACAAGAAAACAAGGTTACACACATGATGTGAGTCCAAAGACGCTCATGAGAAGGCGAAGAGAAAGAAAATGAATGAATGAATGAGTTCTGTGTGAGGTGAGCAAATAAAAAAATCTGACTTTCTTTTGCTTTTAATGTTCTTTGAGCCTAAAACGTAAGACTCGCTTTAAACCTTTTCGGAGAAAAAAGTCCTCAACAGCACCCTGTGCTGCGACATCAGAGAAGCTGTGTTACTTTTTGCTTTACTTGACATCACAAAAGACTTTCTCTGTGAAGCAGACGAGCTAAACTCTGGTGGTGTGACATGCTGATCCCAGTTCAGCGCTGCTGTTGATGACATCTGTTGGCTGCTGATAACTGCTTGGAATTTCACACGGATGAAGTGAAGTGTGTTTGCACATGTCTTTGTGTGTGTACACACTGGTGTGTGTGTGTGTGTGTGTGTGTGTGTGTGTATGTTGTTGACAGAAGGTGGGACGGTTACACACTACTAGTACAGTATCCGCAGATCCTGTGAATGTGTTTGTGTTAGTAGGTGGAGGCATGAAAACGTGGCTTGGGGAAATGCTGAACAAGTACAGAGGGGAGAGGGGATTGTGGGGTTGAGCGCTGCAGAGAGAGGACACTGCAGTAAATACAGGGACACGTGTGACAGGGGAGGTGAAGTGTAGGTGAGGTGTGTGCGGCCATATAGTGTAAAAAAATGTATGTACCTTCAGTGCAAAGCTGTGTCACACTGTCCTTAAAATATGTATCTGACTGTCAGGATTCCTCTTTATGCTGGTGATAGCTGAGGCCTTGAGGGAATTTGTTTAAATTTAGCACAAACATTCCCTTGGACTCAATGAGGAGCTGGTTAGATTTTGGTGGTCATAGGTCAATGGTCAAGGTCACCTTGACCTCGTCCGGTACATTCTTGTGAGCATGATATCTCATGAACGCCCTCAAGGAATCTCTTAAAATATGGCAGAAACGTTCAGTTGAACTCAAGGATGAGCTGATTGGATATTTGGGGTCAAAGGTTAAGATCCTGGGTTGCCCAGTAGCTCCTCTCAAAAGCCCCCCAAAAAACAAATGTCAAGGTCTCTGTTACCTTGTATTTGCCTCATTCTTGTGAAAGCAATATCTCAAAAACGCCTCAAGGTAATTTCTTCAAATTTGGTGCAAACATTCAACTAGACTCAAGGATGAGCTGATTAGATCTTAGTGGTCAAAGGTCAAGGTCACAGTGATCATACGTTCTTCTCATTCTTGTTCTTGTGAAAGTAATGTCTCAAGAACACACATTTGACACAGAAATTAACTTGGACTTAACAATGAACTGATTAGAATTTGGTGTTTCAAGGTCAAGGTCACTGTGAACTTGCATCCTTCTCATTTTCATGAACGCAGTATCTGAAGATGGCCTTGAGGGAGTTTCCTCAAATTTGGCAGAAGAGTCCACTTAGACTCAACAATGAACTGATTAGAATGTGGTGGTCAAAGGTTAAAGGTCAAGGTCACAACTCAAGGACCCCCCAAAACCACTTTGAAACTGTGCTGATAGTATCGCCCTCCTGTGTGTGAAGCATCCTTGTTTTCACAGACATGGATGTAAACTGTAAGCCTAACTTGACTGGTGCATGGAAGAGGCATATAACTGCGTGGCAGTATTTCGTATTTTCTTAAATGTCTCTTCCTGTGGGGTCCGGTGGCTTAGTGGATAAAGCATGAATGAAGGCAATGTCCTTGCTGCAGTGACCGCGGGTTTGATTCCAGCTCACGGCACTTTGCTGCATGTCATCCCCTCTCTCTCCTCCTTTCACGCTATTGATCTATCCTATCTAACAAAGGCAAAAATGCTAAAAAAATCTAATAAAAAAGATAAAATAAAAAAGTCTTCTCCTGCTCGTTAACACTCTCATGTCATCACTATCAAGGACTGACCTCCTCTCCTCTTCCTAAAACTCTTCTCTCTACTCCCCAATATTGCAGAGGATGGGCCCAGTGTCCTGGCGCCTGAGATGTCTCTGGGTCGGCTCCTGCGGCGTGCCTCCTCCAAGGCTTCCGACCTCCTGACCTTTAACCCCGGGGCGGGGGGCTCATCATTGCGCTCAGGCCTGGATGGCGAGATCATCTTCTCCAAAAATAATGTTTGTGTACACCCCGCAGAGCCCCTGCCTGGCCTGGCAGAGCACCACCCAGGTGAGGCTGCACGGATGCTGAAAGTGTCTTTTCTGTTGTATTTCCGTGTCAGTGGAGGTGTAGAGTCAGATGTGAAGTGACCAGTGCAGTGACACTGACCCAATGCTTCGGCAGCACCCCACCCATTAACATGTTTTTCTTTCTTTATACACAAATAGAATCACGTATCTACTGTATTTCAACTAACAAATGCAATTGTATCTGGGCAGTATACATGCATAGCACCTTTCAACACTAAGGTAATTTAGGCCCCGTCTACACATGGACAGAAATATTTGAAAACCAATATTTGTTTCCCCTCTGTTTTAAAAAAAAATATTTTTGTCCACGCAAACTTCATTATATACAACGGAGGATTAGGGCCACATTAAGGAAAAAAAATATATATTTACGAGATTAAAGTCATTAGTTACAAGATTAAACTCATTATTAACGAGAAAAAAGTCATTATTAATGAGAAAAAAGTCATTATTAACGAGAAAAAACTCATTATTAACGAGAAAAAAGTCATTATTAACGAAGAAAAACTCATTATTAACGAGAAAAAACTCATTATTAACGAGAAAAAAACTCATTATTAATGAGAAAAAAGTCATTATCATTATGTCTTAGTCATTATGACTTTTTTCTCGTTAATAATGAGTTTAATCTCGTAAATAATTTAAAAAATTTTTCCTTAATGTGGCCCTAATCCTCCGTCGTAATTATACAAAAAATCTCCATCCACACTAAAATGTAAAAATGACACCAAAGGCTGACCGGCATTATCCGTCTTCAGCAGTTTACCCTTGTCGCAAAGTTAATAAAGAGCACAGGATAATGTTTTTAAAACATCTAGTGGAGATTTCGTCACTGCTGATTCCCCTCTGATAAAAGGATGAAGGAGCTCACTCAAACAGATGAGTGGTGCTCTGGACATGCTGAAGTTTCCCTCCCATTCCTCATTGAAAACAATTCCACTCTGGAAAGTGTCTCACCATCTGCAGGTTCGTTCCGCCCTGATCCAAAACTGACCTTTCTTGTGCACTTTAAACCACAGACGCTGATGTGGAGCATAAATATCTGCATCTGGGTGCAGCAGATTCTCTGTCTGTTAAGTGGTGCAGCGACTGAAGTTTTGAAAATTCTGCACCTTAGAAGGCCTTAAAAAATCTTTGTTAGTGATCTTAGACTGTTTGCATGTGGACAAGAGGCCAAAATGTGGAGGAAAATATCTGTTTATCTGTTATATCTGTTTAGCCTGAAACTGCTTTACATACACAAAGACAAATTTTTAAGACAAGATATAAAAGAAACAGAGTTGTTCCAGTACAGTTTTTTTCTTACAGGTACGCATTACAATAAATTCTTCTTTGCCGCTCTAAAACAGTATTTGCCATCCTCTCATCCAAATATGGCAGATTTAAAGCAGCATATCAATAACCGAGAAAACTGCAGTTTTATCTGGGTATAAAACTACTTGAAAGTGTATTAATAAAACTAAGCTTTTTAGGCACTTCTACGGGATGTTTCTGATACTGGTATTGGTATTGGAACAACTGTAACAGGAAAAATAAGGCAATATGAAAAGACACAAATAAAAAGTGTTTAAAAGAAAAATAGAATAGAAATATAGAACAAAATTGGATGGTAATACTCCCAAATCTTAATTTAACCCTCTGAAACCTGGATTGACATCAGTTTTCTTGTGCTGCGTTCAGACGCCTTTTACAAACTATACGAGCCTTTGACAACTGAGCAAATTGGTTTGATTTATTTTAAAAATGTCGGGGGGGGGAAAGACAATGACCAGCTTTTGCAAGAAATGTCCCACAATTTGCAAGAAATCTTACCTAAAACCTTGTTTTAAAAAAATTATCCAAAAAATATATTTATAAAATTATGTCACAAAAAATAAAAATGTAATTTACAAAATAAATACATATATGTCTTTAATTTTCAGCACTTTTTGAGGCCATCTTTTTTGATTTTCTTGATTGTTTTGGTTTCTTTTTTGCTATTTTCAGTTTAAAAAAAATTTTTTTTTGCAGCTTTTTACTCATTTTGTGCTAATTTTCAGGACATGTAAGTAGCTTGTTGCCTCCCCCCTATGTTCTTGGAAGAAATCAAAACAATTTGCTCAGGTTTCAAAGGGTTAATCAAAAGCACTGTGTGAGATTTATTGAAAGATGGTAAAATATAGGTCGAGCTTACTAAAAGCTTAGATCAAACACACGGCTTATTTACAGCTGTCGGCCAGATGTCCTGCTGTCAGCTTTATGTGGGCTTTTGTATTGCTTTCACTTTAACGTCTGTAAAACTAAACATGCATTATTCCTACGTTTTTACTCAGACTGCTGTAACACAGTGTGACATTTTTCTGTGGTCTTCTTGTGTTGTTTATGCATGTAAAGGATGTGTGATTTTGGCTTTGTGGTTTTAAAAATGAGAGCATTAGCAGCCTGGTATGAAGACTAACAGCGTTTCCTTTATTTCTCCATCTCTTATCTCCTGTGATCCTCCAGTTGTGTGTGTATTAAGGCTGTTACTCACATCTCAGGGTGTGTCCTCACCTCTTTGTGTGTTTATCTTCTCTCGTGTTTGTTTTTGGGTTGCAGCTGCCGGCTACTTAAAAAAAGTTTTGTCATTCCCCCTTATGTTGCCTGATTTTTTTTTTTCTCAACATAGTAGTTTCTATATTAACCTTAGTTTATGTTGCCCCCTGCAGGCTACCTGTGCGTGCACACGGAGAAGGATGAGAGCCTGGGCACCACCCTGATTCTGACCTGGGTGCCCAACTCCCGAATCCAGAGGCAGGATGAGGAGGCGCTGCGCTACATCACACCGGAGAGCTCCCCTGTACGCAGGAACGCACGCCGCCGAGGCCGACGGTAAGGAAGTAATTACTTAAAGGTAGACTATGCAGGAACTGTCAGTTACTGTTTGTAAACACAACATTTAAACGTGGCCCCTCCTCCCGACACTCCTTGTGCATGTGCTGCAAGCTACTGTTTTACTGAAGGAGTGTTACATCTGTTGTTATGGGAATGGTGAAACTTAAGCAAGCTATCGAATGTTTATGGTACTCTAGAAGACTTTGAAAATACTTTTAAAAGACTAAAATCTGACCAGGATTTTTTTCATGCAGTATAACAATGATACGGGCGGCACGGTGGCGTTGTGGTTAGCCTCACAGCAAGAGGGTCCCTGGCTCAAAACCTGGTTGGAACGGGGTTCGGTCCGTGGGCGGGGGCCCTTCTGTGCGGAGTTTGCATGTTCTCCCCGTGTCTGCGTGGGTTCTCTCTGGGGTCTCTGGCTTCCTCCCACAGTCCAAAGACTGCAGCTCAGGTTGATTGGTGACTCTAAAATTGCCCGTAGGTGTGACTGTGAGCGTGTATATGTGTCCTGCGATAGTCTGGTGACCTGTCCAGGGTGTACCCCGCCTTCCGCCCAATGACAGCTGGGATAGGCTCCAGCCCCCCGTGACCCTTACGAGGACAAGCAGTTACAGAAAATGAATGAATGAATAACACTGATACTCAACTTGCTAAGCAAGGCAGTGCGACATTTACAGGATTTTAGGACATTTTTAAGATTTTTCTTTGATTTTAGGACAGAAATAGTGTTTAGGTACATTATTTTGATGGTAGTCAATTACACATTTCTGATATTCCCTTAAAAAAAATCATGCATTATGCATTATGAAAGCTGCTGTTGCACTGAGATAAAAAGTGTGCAGCCCTGTTTCACTGTTATACATGATACTGATGGTGTTTTAAACCAACCGTCCCCTCCAGACCCCACTCCCGTCACCCAGCAGCCCAGGAGGAGGACGAGGATGAGGAGAGGAACATTACCAGCAGCACCTCTGCAGAGAGCCACAGCCTGGTGGTAGAGGCAGGAGCGGATCCCTCCTCACACCAGCAGCAGCTGCCCTCGGCAGGGGAGGAAGGCGACGAGGGCTCCTGCGAGCTGTCAGACGAAGTGAGTCGGGACAGCACGATGGGTTCGGACTCCGACACTTTCTCCTCCCCGTTCTGCCTGTCCCCTGTCAGCGAGGCCCTCTGTGAAAGCAGCGGCTCAGTCTTCCTGGACAGTGAAAGCAGGTCAGTGAGTGGGGTGGAATGGGCTTCTCTGTTTATGATCTGTATTGTTATCTTGACACAACAGAGTTGAGTTAATTCTTTGTTTCGTCATTCAGTGGTGGGGAAATTAGTCGGCACAGCACCCCGTGTTCAAAACTTTTGCATGGACACGTACCATAATCGCTGTATGAGCACAGTGCAAAGTGGCAGCGACAAGCTAGTAGGATGCACCCATGCACTAACATGCACATGCAGCGGAGAAGGTCAGATTACAACACACAGAGGCAGTGCGACGTCAGTCTCTGCTCAGGACGCCACTGTATATAACAAATAGCGGTTTGCGGATATATTAATGCTCTAAATTTTGCAATGCATAAAATCAAGTAAAATGCACTATGGCTACGTAAGCTCATTTTTACTACTACTACATTTTCTACTGGAAGTTTCTCTCCTTTCTTGTCAAACCAGCATTGAAAAGCCAGAGAGCTGTTGAATTTGACTAAACTTAGTATATTCTGTACAGGAGAAAGTACCAATTTGAAATCCATTCAGTGAGATAAACATCCAAAAGCTGCTTGTTAAGGCATTATATTTATCATATTTATTGATGCGTTGTTGCTTGTGTTTGTCTAAAAGCAATCAAATCTGAATAAAGCAGGTGAAAAATTGTATCATTAAGCCACAAAACGCTCACTGTATCTAAGTTGTTATGTAAACTCTGCCAATGTTGCTTAAAAAATCCAAATAATCACTGCAAAAATATACAGTGTAAAGCGGTCTGACTGATGTTATGACTTGTGAGACATTTCTTTTACAGATGAGGGGGAAGGGTTGTCTTATAATTCCTACATTCCTACAATTATATTGCAAATTTACTCAAATAAAACATGTCTTAGTTAGGTTATATAGTAAATTGTAACAAATTACATTTCAAAAGTAACTATCCCAGCACAGGTTATAAAGGTGTTTTTTCAGTTACTCTAACGTACCACAAGGTGGAGCCAAAAAGAAAAGAATTGATTACATGGGGGATGATTTTCGCTCGGAGGGCCACACGGTGGCTCACTGCACTTCAGCTGGATGTGCCTTGGCAATGAAAAGCAAGTAGATGACTTCAGTGAGAAGCATGAAATGTTATCAAGTTCAAGATCATTTACTTAAAGCTAAATGTTTTATATCGTCACAGCTGTCCCAAAATCACTCCCCAAATCCTACAAACCAAAACCTCAGAGCTTCCACGGACTGTTCTCTAATCAGGCGAGCCATCTGGACAGTGATAGTGTTGCTGTTCGGACCTCACGGCCATTTGACTTTATGATTCCCTTCGTGGTCGTTTCCTCACGCAGCTATTTGGCCTGACATGTTGCCCAGAATGTGTGAGCCTGTGTCAGTGTGTGTCAAGGAGAGCGAGAGAGTGAGTCAGTGTGTGTTTAGGCCTTTTTAACCACTCTCAGACCCCAGCTTGCTGTAAGTGCAGTCAGTGTGTGACTTGGCAGCGCTCTCTGCTTCACAGCTTCTAACCTTTACTCTGTCCTTCTCTTCCTCCGTTCCTCTGTGCCTCGCTCGCTGTTAGTGTCTCCCTTCAGCTCTCTGGCACTGGTATCCATCGTCTCCTTTTGCCTGCGTTTCCCTTCTTCCCTCAGATTCCCCTCTATTCCCTCTCCAATCCTTCCACTCTCTATTTTGCATCCTTTCCTCTCGCTCATTCTCTCTGTTTTTCTCAATATTGTTTCTTTCAGTGTTGCCCACCTCTCAAATATCTTGCCCCCCTCCTCCCCTCCCCTCCCCTTCCCTTACTAAAGTCTGTGTGAAGCCCTTTGATTCCCAGTGCTCCCGGGGTTGTTGTGCTGGGCTGAATGTCAGCTCTCCGGATTAGAGGACTGAAGAGAGCGGAGCAGCAGCCAAAACCCTGGAACCCACTCAATCTCTCTTTCTCTCTCTCTTGCTTTAATTGACACTGTTAAGGGGCCAGGAACTGGAAACATGTCACTTGGAATCATTCAAAGAGAAAGAACCGCGTATGGGAGAGCGAGAGCGGATGAAAAAAGGAGGGGGAGAAAGAGGAGAGTGGTGGGAGAGGGTGAAAAACAGAAATCCACAGCAATCTCTGTCAAGCTTCTTAACAAGTTCTTTGAAAGTTTAGCAGTAGTTTATAAAGATGCTGTTGACTGTCAGTGCGTACGGCCTTCGTGAGGCTTTACTTGCCGAATTTCAACATGTGATTATATCTTAAATAGATGGTTTACAGTGTTTTTGGCTTGTGACACTTTAAAACAAAGCAAGCACTGCTAATCACTAGTTACATACTGTATGTCTACCAGTCATGACCTACATGTTTTTCCAATTTAAAGGGAAAAATTACCTAAATTTTGGATTCCAATGTATTATTTCCATTGCATAGGACAGTTCAATCAATATTTGTGAACATGAGCTACTTTCTCTCAAAGCCAGAAATCAGAGCTGTCATCACACATGAAGTCTGGATCTGCTCCACAGACAGTGAATGGGAGCCGCATTTTGTGTTTTATTTTTTATACCCAAACAAACTTTATTGTATTGTATTGTTCTCAGTTTGAAACAGAAAGTGTGTCTTTATGCTCCGGAGATTCGCCTGGGTGCTCTCGGCATCGTTTTTAACATCTATAATGTTTGCTCATAATTTTAGTTGAGCTGCCCCTTGGAAGTCGCAGATACAAATCAGTCAGGGACACCTCAGTACCTGACATTCTCCAAGTTTAGCATATGTCTGTTTTTTATTGTCAGATAAAGCAGTTTTTCTACCAAAATTAGCATGTGTTGGCATTTTTTTCAGACATGAGAAAACCTGTTAAAAATGGGTGATTGACTTTCTTTCCCATTGCCAGTAGACCAGCGCTGTGTACATGGCTTTGTAGAAGACAAGTATGCCTTTCTGTGTGTGTGTGTGTGGGGGGTGTTTTTTTGTTGTTGTTGTTTTTTTTTCTTGCACGTCATGTTCAGGCCTGCACAGGTTCTGAGGACGCGTTATCTTCTACCCTCTGCTTAGAAGTGGTGAATTTACAGTTCCCAGCAACTTAATATGATACAGCCAGTGAGGAACTGGTGGCTCAAAAAATAGCACATCATCCATTTTGCCAGGTTTTGGATACAGAGGGTGATGTGGCACGAGCACAGGTGTTGTTGCAAGTCCAGAACCGACAACACTTTAATATCTGTTGATAATATCCTTCCTCACTGTGTATCATGCAGCCCTAAAATCCATGTTGTAAAATAATAAACACAAACACTTTCAAGTGGGTTAATACTTTTTACAGTCCCCACTTTTATCTTGTGATCCCCTTTCTAGAGGAGACTAAGTGTGTAGAAAGTCCTACATCTGACTTAAATGTGTGCTGTTTTGGCACTGGGGGTTGTACTGTTGTACCACTGTATTCATAAAAAAGACACAAAAAAATCCATAAACTCAAAATTGTACTGACCACCTTCCAGAGTGTGCATTGCAGAGAGCCCACACCACCCCCCTCACCCCTCCCTCAACTCCACAGGGATTAGCTGAAGGGCCTTGGAGTCCCTGGAGGCCTGTAGCACTTGGTCCTGGTTCTCAGGGTGACCTAGCAGCAACTTCCCCCAGGGTAAAGCCTCGTGTACGCATGTGTGGAGAAAGGTGTTATGAAGAGCCTCGGGGCAGTTTTGATCTCGCCCTGGCCTGGTGGGACATGCCGGTCGCTGTAGCCTGACTCCTTCAAAACAGCTTGTTTACATAATGTACTCTCTGTACAGTTTATGGCCTGGCTGCTGCTTGCGTTTGCTGCCTACAGTACGCAAACAGAATCAAGCTGACAGACGTTGTTAATCAGTCATTGAGCTCTGCTTGAATGCAGCACAGCAGAGGATCCATGCTATAATGCCAAGAATCATGTGCTTTCTCACCACATTTTCCACAGTTTTTGCACTTTCATTTATATGCGGAGAAATACGCAAAAGCATTTTTGCACATCGGCTTGTAAGGAGCATGAAGGAAATGTTTGCTGTAAATTGGCTCGTCGGCCTTGTTAACACCCCCAGCTTGACAGTCATTGGAGTTATGAAAAGGCGAGTTCAGTAGTCCCTTTAAAATACATTTCAGATTGCTTGACTCCCTCACCAGAGCTGTCTGTGCCTCTCTCCCAGTCTCCTTGTATTCCACAGTCTGGTTTGTGGCGTGATACATGAGACAGAGAGCAATAAATCACCAGATAGCAGAGGAAACTGTGCAGCTTGGATTGATCAGCCTTGTTATTTTCCCATCTGCTTACGGGGAAATGATTAGCCAGACATGATTGATTCAGGGTGTAATACATTAGACTGGGCCTGCCTCCCTCGTCTTCTCTGAGTACCAACCTGCCACTTGTGTTCACCTGTTCATGTGTGTAAAGAGTAAGTCATTTTCTGAGTATAAGGATGTGTACAAAGGCATCTTTTAAATTTACACCTTCATTCAAACAAGAGCTAAAAAAAGTTCTTGTAGAACTCTTTTATATAAATATTATACATATAATAAACAACATTTTTTAGATTTTTTTTAAACAAATGAATAGTTAGTGTATTCGATAGTAAGTAGTAAGCAAATAACTTTATGTAGACGTCTTCTTCTCAAATGTCAGCGGGTTTAATGCATTTCTGTTTCTCAGCATTAGCATGTCTCTAGACGTGTTTGAGAGTGCATTATGGTCATTAGCTACGGTCCATTCATTTGTGTGTGTGTGTGTCTGTGTGTGTGTGTGTGCATCTGACAAAGAGAGACATTGGACATGCCAGCCAGTGATTCTTATGATTGAGAAACTTGTGTGTGTCTGCTGTGGTGCAGGATGTGTTGGCCACATCAACAATTTTGCCTGTTTTTGTTGTTGTCGCATCCGTGTGTGTGTGTATGTGTGTGTGTGTGTGTCTCTTCGTCCTGCAGCAGAGGAACCCTCGGCTCAGGTTTCAGTGCCGGGAACAACATGCTGGCCATGGGGGAATGACAGGGGAAATTGGACAGCAGACAGTGTGATTTGTGTGTGTACAGATTTCCTTGTGTGTGTGTGTGTGTGTGTGTGTGTGTGTGTGTGTGTGTGTGTGTGTGTGTGTGTCCTCAGAAGCCTCCATGCATTCCTCCCATTCCCAGCCTCTTGGTGGAACCATACTGAGACACAAAACAACAGGGCAGAACGGAGCTATATGTCTGCACAATTATCGCTGGGCTAAACACTACCAGCCACTGTCTACATGATATTTATTATTTATGTTCCACATACAAGAATTTCTGTGTTTCTGAATGCAAGGCACAAGAGAGGAGAGATTTTTGTGCAGAAGGGATAAACAATATCTGAAGTCTCATTCCTTTGCTTCACGGAAAACATGACTCAGGCTCCTTAAGCACAATCAAGCACCAAAAATTCATTCACAAAATTCAAACTACTCTTTTTGTTTGTTTTTTGCCAGGGAGCTGTGCGAGGAGTCCATGACCCACTCTGCAAGCTCTGCCTCCAGCCTGGATAGCCACGCCCCTTCAGAGAGCGGTGGCCAGTCACACGGCGCACGATGGGAGGAGCAGCAGAAGGTGCTGGCTCTGGAGCAGTTGTGCGGCGTTTTCAGGGTGGACCTGGGTCACATGAGGTCGCTAAGACTCTTCTTCAGGTTAGCAAGGAGTACAAAGGTCACTGGGAGGTCATGATGGGGTCACCTAGTTGAGCTACTGTGCACGCTGTGCTGCCGGTTTCAGGACTGTGTTCATTTGTTTTATGATAATTAGTTGAACTTTTGTTGTGGATACAATTAGAAATAAGTTAAAGGGACCATTCACCCAGAAATCAATAATAAATATTTTTCCTCTTACCATTAGTGCTACTTGTGTGAGTAGCCGAGTGTTGGAGATATCGGCCGTAGAGATGTCTGCCTTCTCTTCAGTGTAGTGAAACTAGACGGCACACAGCTTGGGCTGCTCAAAGCACTCAAAAAAACCCAACAAAAAACATTTAAAAAAACTCAACAGCAATGTCTCTTTCCAAAAATCATGACCCAGTTACTCAAGACAATCAACATACCTCGTTGTGAGCAGCTTTACACAGGAACTATTTTCTCTCTACCAAAGTACGCTTGTCATGGATATCACTGCGCAGGTGGAAGTGTGCATCTACTGCTAACACACCTAGCACCGCTGAGCTACCTCATGTTACAACTCAGCCGAAGAGGACACCTTTAATGTTTATATCTCGCATTGTCATGAGCACAGGCCTCTCGTCCATGGGTAGACCCTTCCTCTGTGCTATGATAGATGATGTAGATGCAGATGTAGTTTGGTACAAAGTAAATAGTTCCTAAATGACACTGCTAACAACAAGGTTTGTGGATCATCTTGAGTTACCAGATCATGATTACTGGAAAGAGACAGTGCTGTTGAGTTTTTCAGAATTTTGGCACTTTGAGCACCACGAGCCAACTAGTGCCAATATGTTGGACAGCAGGCAGACATCTCTATGGCCAATATGTCCAGCGCTCTACAACTCACACAAAACAATCTAAACTGATAAGAAGCACTGCAGGTAAGAGGGCACATTTGTATTTTTGATTTTGGAGTGTACTGTCCCTTTAAATTTGGAGTTAAAAAAATGCCTTATTCCATTTGTGTATTACTACTTTACTAAACACATTCCTTCAAATTTCCCTCATGAATCTTATCTTTCTTATCTTTATGATGCTGTTGCAGTGATGAGGCGTGCACCAGTGGCCAGCTGGTGATAGCTAGCCGAGAGAGCCAATATAAAATCCTCCACTTCCATCATGCTGGCCTGGACAAGCTGGCTGAGGTCTTCCAACAGTGGAAGTGCTGCAGGGAAACGCAGCTTAAAGACCAGGTCGGGTTACAATCCTACTTGGCATCCAGTTTTATTGAGAAACGAAGGAATTTTTCAGCCTGTCTCTCCCAGTTTCCCACTCACATTTTGGTTCGGTGCCTACATTTTCATTTGATTCTCTTTCCGTCAGGTGTCAGATGAGAAATCCTGCATGCAGTTTTCCATTCAGAGGCCCACCCTGCCGTCAGCTGAGACTCACCCAGAAGAGAAGCTTTATCGACGGCTGGATGTCACCACCTGGTTACGTCACCTCAACCACAATGGGCAGGTGGAAGAGGAGTATAAGCTACGTAAGGTATGTCTATGCATGTTTTTATAATTGTTATTTTATCCATGCATCACTCTCACCTGCTGCTATCCACACAGGCAAGTTTTCCTTTTTCTTTCATTTTTTTCTCTCAATCACACATGCTCAAAGTCATTCTGAAAGTGGAACCCACAGTGTTCAACTCTCAATTTGAGTAAGCACCTCCACGCTGTAAATAGTGAGACGGTTGGTCTTGGCCAGTGTCCCCCCGTTAGTCATTTGGGTTCTCTGGGATTGACTCAGTTGAAGTTTTAACATCTTACTGAAATGACTCAGTGGCAGTTAGACTATGACCAAGAACATTTCCTCTTTAAACATACAAATGCAGGAACAAAAGAGCACTGTTTTTCTCTGGACGGACAGATCATATTGGTTTTTAGTTTTGGTTTTGTTGGGTTTTGCAGCACTTGTGAATTATCTACTTCAGATCAGTAAGATGATAGTCAAGTGCAAGCTGTGTCATCTTCACCACAGTCTGCATATCCAGTTTGCATACAATTTGATATGTTCTCACACAAGATGTGATCTCTGACTTCGTGCCCTCTGTTTGCCCTTTTGTGTTCAATGTGTTTATTTCACCTCCCATCCACCACCAGGCCATCTTCTTTGGCGGTATCGACCCATCCATCCGTGGCGAGGTGTGGCCCTTCCTGCTGCACTACTACAGCTATGACTCCACTTCCCAGGAGAGGGAGGCCTGGAGACTGCAAAAACGCACCCACTACCATGACATACAGCAGAGGAGGTGAGGAACAGGCAGAGAGAAGTACATGTGTGTTTGTTATAAAAAGAAATATGGGGTTTCCTGGCTTCAGTGCCACATAATGACAGTTATTTTGAAGGGATGGTTCTTTTTTTTAAAGTGGGGTCGTATGAGGTACTGACCAGTCAGCACATTTACATGAGGTCATCAGGATGTCAGATAAAGCTGAATCATTGTGTTAGTCCGACTACAACTGAATTTTTAAAATACATGTACAGTAGATGATGGTCAGCACAACCCCTGTTTGAGTAAGCAGGCTGAAAGACTGCCATGGAGGCTAAGAAATGTACTGCTGTGGATGGAGTCCAGCATCAAAATGTATTTTAGTCAACTAAAAAACAAAAAAAGTCAGTATCAGCTCAAGTGTATGCTATACTTAGAATATTTCATCAGCTGCCCTGATCAGTCATTTTTCTGTGTTATTGTGTGATAATTTAGTTCAGATTCACCAAAATCACACAACACAAATAAATTGACTGAATGAGGCAGGGGTAGATCAGAAGCTCCTGTGTTAAAACTGGTGCTGTCCGTGGAGTGCAGCCTTAAAGAGAGCAATATAACTAGCTCAGTTCCTTGTTGAAAATCGCTATCAAATGAAAGGTAAAGCGATGAAAACATTCTAAATATAGCATACAGTTAAATGGTCAAATGACTCTGCAGTAGTCACAATTATTTAACTGGCTCAGATTGAGAGAATGAGTAAGTAAAAGACATAGAAAAATAACCACTGTAAAGTTTTCACAGGCCGACATCCATGCTGCTGTCCACTGTTTACAAACCCGTTGACTGGCCTGTCCGTGACCGTGACTGTCGTTGAATGTGACACACTAAAAACAAAACCACACACACACACACAGAGAAAGGCATACACGCCTGCTGCAGAGCCGTGCACGCAGCTCTGCTCTACTGGCAATGGGATAGGAGTCTATCACCTATTTTTAGTGGGTTTTCCTGTGCTTAAAAAAATGACTTGCACAAAGGAAAAAAAAACTGGAAAAAGGGGTATGATGTGTATGAAGTGTCTGATGCAGAACATTTTGTGTGGCCCAAACCTCAAGTTTTCATGTGTGTTTGAAAAAAAAAACGTATACACACACCAATTTCGGTGGAACAGAGGTATATGAATGTGTACCTCATACAACCCCACTAAATAAAATCCAAACTATCCTGTTAAGGTTTTTTGGACGTTATGGAAATCAATTCATTAAAAAAAAAAAGTCTGATTAAGACACACTAGTATGCTTGACACTGTAAAACAGCAGATAAACTGTCACATGGCCACAGTATCAGGTGCCAAACGCTCAGTCAGTCAAACATTAAACCATATGTGAGCATGTTGTGGCTTCTCATCGCAGGCGCTGAGCAATCAATAATCACAATCAGGGAAGTGTTAAGGGGAGGTGCCGGGTGTGAAATAAAAGGTCTCTTGAGAGAAAACATGTCAGCCCTTATCAGATCAAACCCTCTCATCAGACGGAAAAAACACACACACACATGCAGAAGCACATCCTCGAGTCTTTGTCTTCATCACTCAACCTTAAGTTTGAGTGTTCACATATTTTCACACATTCTGCTGCTCAGTCCGTAACGAATATGATAATTGGACAGGTTGCACCTGTATGGCCTATTAACATTTTGAGTACCTCAGAGGGTCTTATCGCAGTCAGGTAATTGGAGCCCTTGTTCTGGCTCTGATGTGGATTCCTTTAAAGAGCATTTGACTAGAGCAGCCTCCGGGGCCACTGGTTGATCATTAGGAGCAAGGATACATGTCTGTGGTTTTGCTCCTTGTTTCCTAACCTTGTGTCCTTCCCTTAGCTGTGGTTAAAGCAGCTGCCAATGGAATGAACGTAACGACTGCAGACGTTGGTCAACAGACAAGTTTGGTGAAAGTGGCAAAATAATATTTAGGATACTGTCATTATGGGAAAAACTGCTACAAAATCACTCAGTAACATCCTTTTGCCGAGATTATATTCCCCTTTTTTTCTGCAGTTGAATATATTTATTGGATTCCACATAGTATTGTATTCACTATTTTGTGTATGCAATATTATATATATCCCTCCTTTCATCATCTATATTCTGTATATTCCTCTGAGTGTTATTTGCTCTCTCTCTCTTCTTTCCCAGTTGCAGACACACGTACGTGAGTGACCTCAATAACCATTCATAGCAAAGTAAAACAACCGGTTTGCATATCAGCAACAGAAAGAATACTATCATTCCTGATTATTTCTTTTATATGCTTGTTGTTGTGTCTTGTTAGTCTGTTTTGTTTTGCCTTCATTTTGTTTTGTTTTGTTCTGTCTTGTCTGAATTCACATCTCCATCTACCTCCATGTATGCATTCAGTCAGTGCCTTGTTTTTGTTATTTTTTTGTACAGCCCTTTGCACTCACAAATAAATGATAATTAAGAACCCAAAAGCTCAACAAAGCTTATATATAGAAATAGAAACTCATCTATATTGTTCATACTGTCAAAAATACCTGGGAACTTTCATCAGAAAGTGCAGCGTTAACTTTTTTTCCAGGTAATGCGTGAAGCATCCTTTCATTTTCGGCCGTTTGGATCCTCTTTCTTGCACTTAAACACTGCCAGTTATATTTATGCTTTGTTTGCAAGGTTTATGTTAGTACATTTTGAATTTATTGTGTAACATACTGCATGCTTGATGGAAGAAGATGTCCTCTCTAGCTAACTTTAAGAGGAAGTGCTTATATATAGTCTTTGTAAACAAGTGACTAAAATTCAAAAGAACTCTATTTTTGGTTCAGATGTGAGGAAGAGAGGAGGAAGTTCACTTTTCAGCTTATGTTTATTTTCATTATTGCTTATTTTTTCAAAGATTCTGTTTGGTCTGTAGTGAAAAAATATCCAGGGAGATGTCTTCAAATGTCTTGTTTTGACCAACCAAAAATATTCATTGTAGTGTTGTAATACTTGATTGGTCTTGAAATTGATCTCAAGATCGCATTTTTAGTCAGTCTTGTTGTGATTTCAGCCAAAATGCCTCTTGATTTTATGTCATGACCGGTCACGTCACCTCAACCTTTGGGATATCTCTAAATCGCCTCTGCAAAACAGTTGATTTCATCTCTTTAGTGTATTTCTATGCTCATAGAAAGCAAAGGAAGACATATAAAATTCACCTCTGCAATGCCTTTTGATTATTTTATCATAACATTTATCAGGTACACTTATATACGAAGATAAAATATGTGAATGAAGTGGAATCTTGGTTTGTTTTCTGTGGGTGAATGAGGATCTTGAGATGAATTTGAGGATTGCCTCTGATTTACATATTACACATCACATTGTAAGTGTGTTGTACAGTGTGACACCTGGTCTTGGTAATGAGTTGGTGTTAACCCTTCAAAGTCTTGTTTTTGTCTAGGTTTCCATACACTCTGGTCTCGGTCATGACTGATTGTACACTGATTCAGTGTACAATTAGATAAAACGGACAGAAAGCATTCAATTCTTACATTGAAGAAGCTGGAACCAAAAATGTTTGGAATTTTTGCTTAGGATTTCAGTCAGCAATTATTTTGATATCGATTAATCATTTAGTTGATTTATTTATGTATTTTTTAGTTCTGACTTTTAATGTCTAGGCCTGTACCCGACTCAGAATTATGTCAGTCAAATCATATTCAGCTTTTAAATGTTTTAGGTTTATTGTTTTGTTTTGTTTTCCATATAAAGTTTTCAAGTTTGAATTGGCTTAGTGGGATGTTCAGTGTGACTGTGACATTCACATAATATAGTAAACATGCTAACTGCATGTGCCGATGGATTGTTAATGTGCAACAACAATTGCTGACACTATAAACAAAAGCCAGAGACTCTGTCATACTGAGTTTCTGTAAGCTGTAAATTCACCACTAAATTCTCAGCAGAAGAGTCGATAATGCTTTCTCAGCGATTTATGGTGCAGTGTCTCTCTTCCTCTGTGCCGCTGCCTGCATGTCCAGAGCTCTCTATACCAAAGATTAGCGTGAAAGTCAAGAGCACTCACTCTGCAGCAAAATCTTGGGACCAAAACGACCCCAGCACAACCACTGCACAGCACACTGACCAAAAAAAAAAAACACTGCTTGACTTATAGCAACCTCAGTTGACTAAGAGGTTTCAAACTGATTATTCAAATCTCTCACTTTCAAGGGGCAGCCCTACACATTTCTACTTTCTAATAATAATACAAAGTAGAAAGTAGTAGCTAGAAAGTAATAAATGAGATTCCCGACTCAGCCATAAAACTTAAAACTCAAGTTTTACAGGCATATGACGGATCTGGTGTTTGTTATGTCCATCTTACTGTATCATTGTTTGTTCCTTGTGCTGTTTTGTGTGCACTTTCTTGTTTAAATTTGTGCATTTTAGAGGCCTATTCTAAGGTTGAACTTTGCAAACTAACTTATACTATTAATGTCATGATATGACGTATTGGTCTGTGCTATATAATTGTCCCTATAAAGTAAAGAAAATACATAACATGAACAGAAATAAGTCCTGAGCCATGCAAGCGTCTAAAGCAGTGTTCCTTTTTATCACTGTGTAGACACAGCTATATTTTTGTCTCCACTCTCAGACTTATAAGGTGATGAAAATATGAACTTAACTCCTGAGTAGCATCCCTGAGAGAGAGAGAGAGAGAGAGAGACAGAAAGGTGGCCGGGGTGGGTCCAACCACACAAACTAAACAGTTGCATGGCGTTGCATCAGGTGTGCGCTCATTATTCCTGGTGGGGCCACATGGAAAACAAACAGTGTTAATTAAATCCCCTCTGCTTGTTAGGACTTGAGAACATTAGTGCCATACACAGAGTACATTGCTAATATAGTTCCTAACATTTAGAGGGATAGATGGGGGTTTTATGGTTGTGGTATTATCCTCAATGGAGCGCTTGGTCGTGAAATATCCCTTCAGTCCACTGCTTGCCCACCCCCACACTTTTTAGTTTATTTGCATCAACCCATTAGTGTTTTACACCAGAGTAACATTTGAGGTAAAGATTATTTGACAAGGCTTTTTTTAAATCCTAATTTCCTTAGAGAATGTGCTGTAAAAACTTTCTTAAACTTTCTTGTTCTTGTCCTTAGAAATTTATCAGAACTGACTTTGTGTTGATTAAGAAACCAGCTGCGGTTTCTTTTTGCATGTCTCTAACTTTTCCATTTCTGCCTGGCGTTTGTGTGTACTTTTCAGATTGTCCATGAGCCCAGAGGAGCACAGCGAGTTCTGGAGAAAGGTCCAGTTCACGGTGGATAAAGACGTGGTGAGAACAGACCGCAGCAACCACTTCTTCAGAGGAGAGAATAACCCCAATGTGGAGATCATGAGGTCAGACCACTTCTCTTCATTTCCTCTTTTTTCCTCCCCACTTGAGATCTCTATCTCTGCCACTTTCACCTTCTCTCAATCCATCCTTATCGTTCTCATTCCTCAGCCCACCGCACAGGCGTACCTATTCATTTCATATTCTGAACCCTGGGGGAGCTGCAAATGAGTTTCATGCTTTATTGACTCTGACTAAGCCGTCTGAGCACTTTTGATGCATACTCAGAGCTAATGGCTTTCTAAACGAGGAGCAAGAGGATTTAAATAGCATATTAGTTTAGTGACTCTCATCGTGGCTCCTTGTATTTGTCTAGGTATTATGTCTTATGCTGCGTCTGGGGCAGGGTGATCCCAGCGCAGCACATGTCCAGATGCAGAGTACTTATCTCGTGCTTCCTCGGTTATCTCACATCTATTGTACTGATGCTGTCACAGATAACTTTCTCCGGGTCATTTAGTCTAAGCATGTAATTTGATCTGAAGATACTTCTTATCATTTTCATCTTTAACACAATGTTCTTACATTGTGTGAGATTTATGGGGAGATTTAGTGGCATCTAGAGGAAAAGATTGGAGATTACAACCAGCTGAAACTTCTCCTGGTTAGAAGTCCTTCAGTGCTCATTTCTCAGGAGTGTGCTTGGGTGGTATCTACTTCATCATACTTTAATAACTTAAACAAATTTCACCGGGGTACACGCCCTCCACCGGCAAGTTGGCTTTTTCCACGAAGCTCTCTTAGCTTTTACAGTGTAATAAATGAACAGTATAAATTCACAAAATGATAAGAAAGTTAATATTCTTTCACTTATTTTCCTTAGTAAACAGAGAACTACAGCCATGCACCCTCTAAATTCAAGTGTCTCTCTTTCATCAAACCTAGACCTACGTTGGCTTGATCGCCTTTTTAAAACATCTTAAAACACTCTTCATTCCAACTGCACAAAATTTTCCAAACATGTAACCACTGCAAAGTCTGCTTCCTTCAAAACCCCTCCATCCTCTTAGTTATTCCGGATGACATCTATTTTTACTGCTAATATTTCACTGATAACATTAAAACAAACTCCTTCGGGTTTTCCCTTTGTTTATGCAAGCCTCACATGCGTGAGGACTGCCAGGGAAGTTTACTTCAAAGTAGCACCCATATACAAAAAAAAGATCATTAATTAGCTCCCTGGTTACCAGAGCAGTTGGCATAGCAACCGCTTAAGCAGGGCTTGTCATGGTTTTTTTCTGGGCATTACCAGCAATGCAGAAACACATGTTGGATCAGTCAGTGTTTGGGTGGGACCGTACTTTTCAGTGGTTTGGCTTGCCTGCAGTGTCGTGAACATTTCTTTTTAAGAGACTGCCAAAAAAAGGCAAGATGTTCATGAAACACTATTGCTATATTGTATTAGATTTTGTTTTTATTTTTTATTTGATGTAATTGAGATATAACAACAGCACTAAAATGTTTATGGCTGTTTTTGACCCAGGCGGATTCTGCTCAACTATGCAGTGTTTAATCCAGACATGGGCTACTGCCAGGGCATGTCTGACCTGGTGGCCCCCCTGCTCACTGAGATCCAGGACGAAAGCGACACCTTCTGGTGCTTCGTCGGCCTCATGGAGAACACCATCTTCATCAGCTCACCGCGTGATGAAGACATGGAGAGGCAGCTGGTAGGATCATTCTGTGTGTATGTGTCTTTGAGTCAGGCACATGTGTTGTGTCATAGAAAAAGAAAAAAAGATGGAATTATGTTTCTGCGGGAGAAAACATAAAGACGCAGGTATATACCATCAGAAGTGCTTGTCGGATGGTCGAATAGCTTGCCAAATGGACAAATAGCTTACATCCTCAATCATGTGGCCACAGAAGCATAATTCCAGCCTGACAATGCAAAAATCTCACTTAAAAATGTTTGATTTTGTCTGTGAGACAGTGTGTACCCTCTCTGACTCACCTCCAGATGTACCTGCGGGAGCTGCTGCGTCTCATGCTGCCCCGCTTCCACCAGCACCTGACCGGACTAGGGGAGGATGGCCTCCAGCTGCTCTTCTGCCACCGCTGGATCCTGCTCTGCTTCAAACGAGAGTTCCCCGACACCGAGGCTCTGCGTATGTGGGAGGCCTGCTGGGCACACTACCAGGTCGGGGCAAAGTCTGAACGCCTCCTTTGCATACAAAAGTTTGTGAGAAAAACTTTGCATAAATGAAAACACAGAAGCGCTTGACTGTTGTCTGTTTCACTAGAGCACCACATTTTTTAAAATGATTTTTCAGGAAGCAGGCAGAAATGCGCAGTTAACATTGTCTGGAAAAAAAAGCCCGTTATCCCTTTTAAGCCTGTCACCACAGACCATTTTAATCCTCCTAAATACCTATAAAACATCTTCTCACGTCTTTTTTTGAGGGGCCTTAATGGTTTAATTCAACAGTGATTAGTAATTCTCTCAGTAGAGATTCAACATCATAAAATCCCACGTTTTGATTTATTCACTTTAAATTGAAGTATTATATTGTAAAAAGTAGGAGAAATGTTAACGGTACTTAAGCAGGTCTTAAATGTGCACTAGTTTGAAGATCTTAGATATTAAAAAAAACATATTGAAAATACATCAAGTCTTTTTGCTTCATGCCATCTGTTCAGACTTCCTGTTTTATCATCAGCTGCAGGTGCAGATAGAGGAGATAGCAGAGTGAAACCCAGGGTTCTCACAGTCATGACATTTTTGGGCATGATATAAGAAACATGATAATAAAAACTTGCGTTCATAGTATTACTAATTTAAAATCTACTGCTTGCTTCGCTGTAATAATAATAATTATAGCTTATTATAGCTATAATTATTATAGCTTCCAAGGGTACCCAAGGGCACTTTACAGAGTAAGAAAACAAAAATAAATAAATACACAAAATGGAAAAAAATAAAAGCAGAACTTGGTTTCACTGTAAATTAGCATTTTGTGCTTATCTATTCTCTGTCTTTCCTTTTTGTCTGTGGTAACCTTCAAATTGCACCCCGCAGCAAGGACACAACTAAACACAGAAATCTGGGACCACGTTGTCATTAGGCCCTAAATAAAACCGCCAATTTGCAGATTTTCCTGCATTTGTCTTTCACTCCTCACTGACCTCTTTCTTTACAGACGGACTACTTCCACCTGTTCCTGTGTGTGGCCATCATTGTTCTCTATGGGGAGGATGTGACAGAGCAACAGCTCGCCACTGACCAAATGCTGCTCCACTTCAGCAATCTCTCCATGCACATGAATGGGGAACTGGTGCTACGCAAGGTACACACCAGTGAATGCTCTTTGTTTTCTTGCTTTAGTGTCACTGTGTGCACCCAAAGTAAATTCATTCATCCTAAACTGTTAGAATACTCTGTGGTTTATGATCAGGCTCATAACAAACTGCTGCATTTTATTTCATTCATGCTGGTGTTGTGTTTGCATTAAGTAGCTTTGCCCAGTGCTGCAGCAAAGCAGCGCTGTCTTATTGTAACCAGCCCACAGAGGCCTTGAGCTGCTAAATGGGATGCTGCCATGCCATGCAGACAATTTATGATCTGCATCCTCTGCTACGGTGTCTGTGTCTGCGTCCTCATGTTTATGGATGCTGCGTTAGTGCTGCTGCAACCACAGGCAGTGAGTTCATGTTAGCATGCAGCTGGCGTAACTCCTTTTGGTGTTGCCCGAGATTTTTTGCAGCCAATGCACGCTGGCTTTTTAGCTTTAGGTAACACACTGCACTGCTGACCTTGACATTGTTTTGTTTCCAGCATCAAGGGTGCAGGTTTCATTTCAACAGTGGTGGAGACACATATGAATACATGGTGGTCTGGGGGTCCTCCTGCAGGAAATTATTAGGGTCAAATATTTCATTTCCTGCATTCTGGGGATTTTTATGCACCTATTTATTTAATTTAATTTATTGTTTGTTTTTACAGGGGCAGCACACATTTAAAAGTAATTGCACCAGAGTTAGCCAGCAGCTAATTTGCATCTGTTGTCCCTGGGCAGGTAAACAAAAAACAAACACACAGAACAGCAAGTAGCCTATACTACCTAAAACATGACAGTACATACAAGTCCATGAATATGAACATTTGACCACATAAAATTGATGGAAACAAGTGGAAATGTCTTTATCATGTTAAGGAAAACACGAAATTCAGACAGCAGACGACAGTTCAAAATATAAAAATATAATGGAATAAAATGCAATAAAGCTCTTGGGCATTCTGTATTGCTTTCAAATATTTCTTCCCCTGTATGATCAACTTTTCTCAGTGGATGAGAAAAGTCAGTCTCTGCTGAGTCATCACACATGTAAGCATGATTTACTCTTTTGTTCCTTTTGTTTGGAGAAGGAATGTCTTAAAATATGCATGTGGCACCAATTACATCAATAGTGAATTAATCATTTTTATTTGATTCATAAACCTCTACGCTTAAATAGCCCATAAGTGTTTCAGCAACATTTTTTCTTATGTTCAAAACTTTCTGCTCATTCAAAACATATCTCACATATCCGTGTTTGGGGAAAAATGCTGTACTTTTAGGAATTAGAATAAAGTCATTGTGCATCTGCTGCACAGTGCGTTATTCAGACCATCTGACAGACACAGAACTCTGTTCAGGACTCTTGTCTCTGGATGAGACAAAGTCTGAGCAACTGTGCTGCGGTAGACTTGCTCACTTAATGCGAGTCCCATGTTTTTGATTCTTTACCAAAAAAATCTGGTAAGAATTGCTTTACCTTGCCAATTAGGACTTCAAAACTGTTTTGAAATGCAAAAAAAATAAATAAATAAGTGCAATTAATCACAATTAACTATTGAAATTCTGCAATATTGTTTAACAGCCCAAGTTTCTTTGTTTAATATCCATTATTAACTGTTTTGCATTCACAGATTTTGTTTCTTGTCCAAATTTCCAGTCACTCTGTGACATATTGTAGGTCATTTTTCTCACTTTCACCCTGCTCTTCCAGGCCCGCAGCCTTCTCTACCAGTTCCGCCTTCTACCCAGAATCCCATGCAGCCTGCACGACCTTTGTAAACTGTGTGGCCCGGGGATGTGGGACAGCCGCTACATCCCCACTGTGGAGTGTTCGGGGGAACACCCGGACTCGCAGAGCTGCCCCTATGGAGGCACCTCCACCCCCCAGCCCTCCTCACCCTCCCTGTCATCCACACCCTCACCTAACCCCACTCCCACGCCTCCGCCGGAGGGCAAGAAAGGCTCCAAAACCCGGGATATTTTCACCTTCCGGAAACAGTCCTGAGGCGGAGGCTATGGGGAGCTTTGCTGGTCTTGGCTCATGTTGGTACAGCGAAGGTTTGGATCCGTCTGCTAGATTCCTGAACGATTTGCCGCCCTCTGACTCCTCTCCCCAAAGTCCCTGCTTCTAGTTTCACCATCTCATCGAGGACTTTTATCACTTGATCCTCTCGTGTGGTGCACTGTGGAACACTGCCTTACCAGAATGTTATTCGCAACGTTCAGCATCACAGGAATCAGAGATGAGGACGGTTTGCTGCCGGAAGTCGAGCGGCTGCTTCCCTCTCTCAGCAGAATGAACAATCACCAGGCGCTGTGTTGGTCTGGAGCTACTTCAGGTTCGAGTCTGCTGCTGGCTTGGCAAACTTCCACGGGCTTTGTGGGCAGGGGTCACGTCAGGGTCTGAGGCAACCAGGCTGAAATGGTGCAGACTCTGTGCGGGTCAAATGAAACTGGAGATTCATTCACAGGACTTGAACTTGAACTTTTAAAAAAAATGTTCCCGTGTTCTCACAATGGAATATTTGTGTGAATCTCAAATTACACAAGCATATCTCCAGCCTGAGCAGGACAATTTTTAACATGAAATCCAAACCCTCGGTGTTAACAAAGAACCTAGGATTTTAACGATTTACTGGTACTTTTTAAGTTTTATTTTGTTTTCATTTTCAAAGAACGTTCGCGTTTCTATCAGCAGTTACAAATATTTAGCAATATTATATCCTTGCATGAGCGATTCTTGACATATAGAGGGCACAACATGTTTGTTGGAAAACACTCGAGCCCAAAACAGAGGTAAGAATGTGTTTACATGACAAACACATCATCATAGGGCTCTGCATATTTCCTCATCAGAAAAGCAGTAAGGAACGTTCTCCTAATCTCTCTCTGTTAACACGATGCTTCCTGACAGGCAGGAGGAAGCTCTGCGTATGTTTCCTTCTGATAAAATTTCTGACACAATCGTCCATGTTACCTGTGAAGCAATAGGAGCTTAATCATGTGCACAAAACCATTATAAGATATATTTTCCTTCGTGAGGTTTCGGGATAGATGCGACAGCACTGTCTGCCAAAGAAAGAATAGATCACGTTTTTTATCTTGACAGAAAAATTAACGGCCTTGTGTTTTACTTGAAGTTTGGCTTCTGCGTTGAACCATGTTCAGACAGGGGTGTGAAAAATCGTCAGCACCGCGTTTCGTTTTCCGGCATTCTCTCCACTTTCACCTTAAAACGAATGACAACGCACTATCAACACGAAGAATCAGTCCACATGAATGTATATTGAGTTTATTTGCTTCTACTCACTCGACAGTGTGAAAGTGTTCGGTGTGTGTGTGTGTGTATAAACTGGAGTGACCCCTAAACATCTGGTTATGAGTTGGAGAACATGGGCCTCCCCCCACTGACCAATCTCTTTAATTATAGCAGTCATCACGGGGAGGAAAAGAGAAGAAAAGTAAAGCTGGCTGTTGGGACGCTTCTGAGGAGGAAAAAAAGACAAGAGAGATGGAAAGAGATGATTTAAGCTTTGCACAGGGATCTGATCTGCATGTTGCCTCTGTGATTTGCAAGTCCCAGATGTAAAGATGGTCTCCACTCTGAGGCTTTTCCTCGTGAGCTTTTGAGTTGACACTCCCGGGGGCTGAAAACGTCTTCAAATTGCTGCTAAAATGTAACATTAAGACCCTCAGTCAGCCCCCCTTCCTCTCTCCGTGTCTCTCTTGTGGTCTCGCGTTCTCTCTCACTCAGCAAGCAGTCTCTGCAAATGACATTCATAACTGCTCCTTTTCTCTGTTAGTTATCATGTGCAGCTGCTTGTTGGAAATGCCCGCAGAGTTTTGAAGATTGGGTTGGCCGTGTTGAAACAAGCAGAGTCAGAGATGCACGATGGGAAAGTAATCAAACTGTGAGTGTGTGTGTGTGTGTGTGTGTGTGTGTGTGTGTGTGTGTGTGTGTGTGTGTCTGTGAACTCCTTAATTTTATTTAAGTCCTCATTGAAATCACATTGTCTGCACAGGCACCGTAAGTCACGAGCCTATTTAATGACCACTCCGATTTAATGGAGTTTTGAAGAGTCGTCACTGAATGTACAATGTTGCTGTTGATTTTTATGATTTGTTGATGTATTACTGTGCACATCTCAGAGAAAAAGAGCCTATTCTTATTCTTGGTATTAATAAAAATTTTAAAAAAAAGGAAACAGGCATACTTTCAAGAAACATCTAAAGGAAATGTTTCACTGAACAACAAAAGCGTGCGATTTATAAATGCCTTTCTGACAATAAATGACTTGTGATTGTGATTCGATACCAAGTAAAGCAATGCTGGGATTTACAGGACCACCACCAACACTTTTCATCATTAAACACTGATCAAGTGGTAGCATAAAGTCTGTGTATTGCTTTGTAATTTATCGAGTAAGCATGGTTGTCAGAAAAAATGAATACAGAAAAGTAATCTAAATCATTTGTTACATTTTTTTTAAAAGTGCATTCATACCAAAGAATATCAATAACTCAGTATCAATGACCTATCTAGCATTATATGATGAAGTCGATGCTATTGTAAATAAAATAATAAAAATAAATGGAGGAATTTATAGTACAAATCCCGTTTTTATTACCAATAATAAGATAATAATACTACAGTTTCCTTGACCCTAGTTTTTAGTTTTTACTATTAAAACTTTATTAAATCCTTCTCCAGTCATCACAAGTTTTTATTTTTCACTGTATTTATCTATTTAAGAAAAAAAGAAATATTATAAGAACAAGACAGTGAAGTCAGTGTGTACAACCAAATATCGCCATTGAGGAGGAAGCATTTCACATAAAACGAGGCACTCTGTGCCGCAGAAAGATACAAATACTTTTGTAGTTGTTGCTATATGATCAGAGAAAATTGAGGAAAATTGCCTTGAAATTTGCTTTTGCTCAACAGATATAAAACCTACAACTACCAGAATGCACCTTGCCACAACGCTCCCACTGATGATGTAATGTGAGCGTGGACCAGTGTTTTGGGTATGTGTTTCCCCCTGTCTTAACCTGAGCCAAACCCATAAATTTGAATGGTTTGATACTTGTAACACTTATTACTTTGTGGTTGTGTTATGAACCTTAGTGTCCAGCACTTTTTTAAAAAAAATTTAAAACACTTATATAATTCTATTTTGAATTATTTATATCTTATAGATAGATAGATGTCTTTTTTTTTAATTACATATTTTATATACTGCATTTTTTATTATTTAAAATGACATTTTAACATTACAACTATGATCAATGCACCCAAACAATGGTGAACCATAGTAACTACATAACCAATCCTTCCTCTGTCCCCTCCAGAGAATGTGGGCCAAATAAAAATATAAAACATATTTTTTTTATTTTATTTTATTTCATAAAAAATGACTATATGTTTTTATTTTATTTTATTTCATAAAAAATGACTATATGTTTTTATTTGATTTTATTTTATGTTAGGTTAGGTGCTCCTCCCAGAATTAACCATCGAAGGGGGCGCTACGCGTTATAACGGGAGGGGGGACACTATTTGTGGGACACACTTTTCAACATAACACTGACCGGACACGGACGTTTTTTTTCAACAAGAAACAATATGGCGGTTAGCGTGCAACATCGGATTACAGCTAACAGGTAAGATAAAATGTGTTTCTTATATTTTAGGCGACAGACAGACGACGCAGTAACAGCACGTCGGTTTATATTTGAGGTGCGCTGTCTAGTTTTCCCGTTTGGGTTGAGTTTTGGCTGAGAAAAGTTTGAGTTTTTCCTCTGAATGAGAGCAACAACAACATGCTAGTACTCCGGATTTGTTGCTCCGCGAACCGGTTTTACCAGCGAGTGTGGAAAGACGCCGTAAGACGAACGAGTTTCCAGCTTCCTGAAGCTGTTTACCTGATTTTTCAGCAGCTGTTAAACCAGTAACCGTGTCACCTCCGGGACAGAGAGCACAAAAACGCTGTTGTGTCTGCACGAAGCTAACTGACTCACCTGAGAGGACACAGCTAGACTCAGCGGTCGGTTTGGTGCCTGAAAGCTACACTTGAATAAGCTAAAAGTAAAGATTTCTTACCAGAAATTGACTTCAGCTGAAGGTAAAGGCATGGCAGCTTTATTTTTAGGGCACATGTTATACAGCAGGGCAATACAAAGGGCTTTACAGAGCATTTTGTTGCTCTGTGAAGCGTAGAGACTTGCAATAGATGGGGAAAAAAATATAAAGATAAAAGCAATCACGAAATGATTTACAATAATTAAAGAAATCAACATTAAAAGTAGTAAACAGGGTTCCTGCGTATCCTTAAGTAGTCTTAAAAGGAATTGGACTCGGTAATCTTAAATTAAGGCCTTAAGTGGTATTAAAACGACTCAAATGAATATTTTAGAAGTCTTAAAATGCTCAGACATTTGAAGTAGGATTTTATGTTGGTTTTTTTTCTGATGTTGCATTGTAGAATCTAAAAATAAATAAATAAATAAAATGGTAACATCTATTTTTTTAAAAAATAATCTAATAATTTTTTTTAAACTCATTATGATGGGAATTCAAGCTGTGGAATATCAAATGCAGAATGAGAAGCTGAAAATTGCCAAGAAAATCAGCTAAAAATGACAGATCTTTCCCACTTCTTGAATTATAATATACAGTAATATTGTCATTGTCTTCCATGTGTTCCACTCCAAAAAGGTTTTGTTTTGGGTTGTTTTTTTTACATTTGTCATAGATAATCTAACTTTTTCACTGGATACAAAAAATGTTTTATGTTATAAACATTAGAGCAAAATAAAATTCATAATATCCTCAATTTTGACTATTATAAAATTGAAGTGGTAATAGGAAAGTCTTAAAATGTCTTAAATCTAATTTACCTTAAGCTGCAGGAACCCTGAGCAACATATATTTAAAGGTAAATATATTAAGAATACTTGAAATAATTCAAAATCGAATTTAAAAATGAATTTTCAGTCATTACAGAGTGGAGAAGACAGTGTAAAAAAGTTTTAATCTTTAATTTAAAAGTGGTTAGAGTCTTGGATTGTCTGAGATTGTCTGGCATCATCCGGGGTTGTGCTGCATGATAACAAAACGCTGCTCCACCATGTTTTGTTCTAACTCTTGGGATGGTCAGAAGTAGTCATATTATTTCAGTAAAAGTCTTAAAGTATCTAATATTTACTGTAATTAAGTATTAAAAGTAAAAGTACAAGTAGGTGCTGCTTATAATAAAACAGCCAGAGTTTTGAGTTCTGAATTTTATTTCTTCATAAAGTACACAGACTTCTAAAATGCAGCGTGCGTTACAATTAAAGAAAAAACAACATGTTTTACCACTGAAATGATTAAAAGAACAAAATCAGGATTTTTCTCCCCTCCCATTCCTTCACCTGTCTGTCTCTTCCTCCCTCCTTGCTTCCCTGTATTTGCTAAGTAATTAAGCTGCTTAGGGAACATGTATTGGAGTTTAAGTATACATTTTATGTCGGAAATTTAGTGGAGTAAAAGTGAAGGTTGACAGAAATATAAAAAGTAGGTACTGTAATGAAGTATTACTTTGTGACTTAACAGCATTGACTTGAACAAGAGTAAACCTGTTACCATGCATGCCCAATAGTTCATTTTTTTCTGTCTCTCCCAGTTGCCCCCAGTTTTTTGTAACTCCTACAGATCTTTGAGCCTAGATGTGGATTCAAGCAAAAATAGTGCTGGTGTATACAAAGTCTCCTCTGCAGGAAATCATGGTTCCTCTCAGCAAGGGATGTGATGCTGATAAAGTATTATTGAAAATGTCACATTTGCGTCATTGGCATTTTCTGTCTGTGTCTGCAGTACCGTCACTTCTGAATCTGAATATTGCATGTAGCTTTAAAAAAATATGTGAACTTATAAATATTTGAATACAGTTGGAGTTACTTGTGATACAGTACTTCCCAAATTTCAGAAGTCCAACAGCTGACCAGCTTTGGGGTTTTCAGTCCAAAGCACTTACACACATATGTTCCCTGAAGCGAGAAATGAGATGGTATTTTAAGTGTGCCTTGCTTTAACTCTGCAAAAACGAAAAAGATGAGCTGTGAATTCTGCCTCACAAGGGATTTCTATCCTAGTTTTCTGGCAAACAATATAAGGCTTCCCATGAGAAAAGGTAGCAAAGCAGACGGTGTGTTTCCCAGCGTTTAACCCGCAGTCTTATCAGCTTCTTGTGTTTGTTGTGGCTGTTTGACAGAGTGTGTGATGGCTCATGCATTTGACAGCAATCAACTGACTGTCACGGACAGCTGTGGAGATAGCATCAGACACCGTCGTCAGGTGGCTCGCTCCTTGAAAGCATAAGGAAGACGCAGGGCTGACAGTCGTCTTTGGGGAATGGCTCTGCAGCGCAGGTACTGCGGTGTAGACGCTCTGAGTGCATTCAGGAAAACAAAATCTGAACAATTTTTTCGGTGGAAGACCCAAATATCTTATGAATGTATGTTTTGGAAACCCAGTAACTTAAAGAAAAACTTGATCATTTGTGTATCAGTTGCTTAAACTGCATTACGTTGAATTTGTGAAGAAAACTTTATTTTTCTTACATGCCTCCACCGTGAACGATGAATTTAAAAAAAAACAAACAAACTGATTTTATCATTTTTTTGTGATCAGCTGTTTTTATTATTTTCAGCGTGCATACAATTAAATTATCATTTTAACAATGACAAATAAAATTCCCCCCAACCTTTCACCCACCCTGTAGCAGCACAGTAATTAGGTAGTGAGATAGAATAAAAAAGCATAGACAAAACATACATATAATTAATTATTTTGCTCCATTCTTTAGATTTTTCAATAGCCTGTGTCCATAATTGTAGTATTCTTGGGCCAGCACCACGAGTTTTTGCCACTGACATTGCCATTAACAGATTAGTCCAGTGATTGAGTGACAGCTCATGTGGAAATTAAAAACGGAGGCATTGCTTGATGAACTGCAGTCATGAGGATCTGCATTGAAAAACAGCAAAACTACAGTATGTCAAAATATATTTGGGCGGTATTATGGTATACCGGGATATTTAGAAATCCCAAGGGTACGTTTTTCAGTCGTCATAAATACAGGCACAAGCATTTTTAACCTGACGACGATCCAGGTAGGATCGAAACGCTGTCTTTTATAAACTTGCATGGCATGGAGTTAATGTCAGTACTGACAACTGACAACTCTACTGTATTGTAGTGCACAGCATGCACCACCAGATCTCAGTCTCAGTAGGACTGTAAACAGTTGGTGGCAGTGTGAGACCGTGGAGTGTAACGCCATGTTTTTTACATCTTACTTGGTGAATTAAGGATTTATTTCAATGAAACCATAGTTGGTGATTGTTGGAGCAGTGGACTTAATAACTAGAATACTAGCAAAAGAAAACAAGATAATTTGGGTGAGTTGTATTTTTTCTGTGGAGTTTGAAAAAAAGTGTGTTTTATGATGAGTCAGCGAGACAATAATGCCTCATCAGTCTTCTGTGACCAAGAGGAATTTGAATTCAGAAGGTGTACAGTTGTATGTCTCTCTTAAATATTAAATTTAAGATTATTGCCCTGCACACTTATACCATAATATACTGTATACCCTGACATTTCTAGTATGAAGGTACTAAATATTGCAACATAACATCCAGTACATGTTCTCAATGCTTCCCTATCACATGCGTTTTCGCTAAAACCTATCCTGTTATTATGACCATCACAAGGCACACTTGTGTAGCATCGCTGCTGCTTAATTAGCATCTTGACTTGCCACACCTGTCATGTTGATGGATTATCTTTGAAAAGGAAAAGTGCTCACGAGCACGCGTTTTAACGTAGAAATTAGAACTAACATAGAACTTAAACCTGTGAAAGGCGGGAGCAAAAACACAAATGTTGCACTTAAATTTTTGTTCAGTGTAGTTTTGTTAAACACGACCCTCTTTTACTTCAATTCATCAAGAGTTTTCTCTGTTTTTAGATTCTTCGTTTACTGTGGAGGCATGCAAGAAACATTTCCAGGAAACGCATGGTGAGTATCTGATATACAAATTCTCATTTTGAGTGTAACAGTCCAGAGTATCTTCATTTCCAGTGACTGATCTGAAGCTCTCTTTCATTTCTCTTGTCTCTCTCTATTAACCCCTCACTATATTAACCTTGCTGATTAATGTAAGACATTGCCAGGATGAGTATTATGGGTTTCAATGGGGAAATGAGTTGAAAATTATGTTAACTTGAACCCGGAGATCGCCCAGGGACCTAATCCATTGTAAGCAGCGCTCCACTGTACGTGTGATTATTCTGCTATCCAGAGACCCCGCTGCCTCTGATGTGGGGGCCTTCCTGCCTGCAATTACAACCCATTAGCCCCTGATTGATAGCTTCACTGAGGGCTAATGCATCGCTATAGCAGCAAAAGATAAAGGGAAAATGACAATAAATACATAAGTGAATTAAACGCCACTTCTCATTACTAAAATCTTTGACCTCTTTGCGTCATCGGAGTAACTAATGCACTTTTTACCCACATAAAAAACCCTAAATTACTGTACATGTGATGACGGAGCAACACGTGGATCCAGTGATTGTAAAATCTATCTATCACCCTGTTGTAAAGTCTACAGCTCGTTGGACACACTTTGCTTATTTCCACACGGCGTTAGATTAGAGCGTTTTTTAGTGCGTCATCATGATTGATAAGACTGGTGGTTTAACAGTAAGTTACATATGCGTGTGTGAAATGAAATGCCCAACTTTTGTCTCTGGTGTGTTACAACCTCACGCTGCACAAGCACAGCGCACGCTATCAGTAACCTACGCAAAACACTCGAGCTTTGTGGAGGCTCTTTGTGTTGGAGTAAATACTCCCTCTCTGCTCTTTCAGTCTTTACGCCTGCATTACATGAAAACGTGCCTGTGTGTACGTGTGTCATTTCAAACAAAAAATATGTTTTTTTTCCTAGCTCCCCTTGTTGAATTACATCCCTCCTCCTCATTCCTCTCATTCCCCCTGCCTCTGACTGACAGTGTGAGGCCTGGCCACTCTCCTGTCGCGAGGCCTGCATTGAACGCCGGGTTACTGCCCCCTAATTATCAATTACAAGGCTCTGCTTCCACACCTGGAGCAGGCCAGGCTGGGAATGAGCTTAGCCCATTAGGATGGACCTCCGGCTGGGTTGTTTATGGAGGGGGCTGGGCTCTTCCCTCTGGAGGTGTTAATGGGCCTTCCAGGGGTATACAGCCAGCAGGCTGGTCCATCACAGTGTCTGATAACATGCTGCACTGCTGTTGGGATTTTAATGCTCATTTCTAGTAGAGATACATGTCATTATTTGTCATTGTATATACTGATTTGTCATCTTTTATCTTCAGTTTCAAAGCTTTAAACCCTTTAACTGATTTTCAAGAAATCATTCAAGTATTTGGTGATGTTATTAAAACAGATTGCAGTGAAAGGGCCCTGATAATTTGCGTTAGGGGTTGACAGATTATCGACCTGACCGATTACAGGGGCTGATATTTGGCGTTTGGCCGATTATCTGTATCGGCATTTTATTTTAATGATCAGCGATAAAATTAATTAATTAAAAAGTGCAAAGAAAATGTCAGCATGGGAGAAACTTTTACTTTGTAAAACCTCAAGGAGCTATTTTTATTTAGTAATTTCTTATTAAAATTTTCACTTGACTTTATATTTTTTTAAAAAGTTACAAGGAACTTGCTGTATGTGACGTTTTGATTTAACATTTGCAAAAGGCATTAACACAAAGTTTTGTGTTTGAGTTTGTTGGATTCCAAATTTTTAAATATTGACAGAAATATTTTCATTTTTATTGTAAATGCATGTCGGTTCCAAATATCAGTTAGCGGTCTCTGTAACTACTAATAATCGGTATCCCTATCGGCCCTGAAAAAGAAAATTCGTTCAACTCCTAATTTGCATTATTTGTAGATTCATTAGGGCCCTGTTAAACCAAGCTGACATTCGAGGCTCAGTGTTGTGCTGTCGCTGAGCCTCTGTCGCCCGAGTAGTTGCAGTGTGTTTGCCATTTATTGTCTGCTGCATCACAAGTTTGAGATTTCTCTGGTTTCTTACTTTGACAGAGAGTAACTCTGTTCACAAATCTTGATCATGAAAGTCTGAGATTCGAAATTAGTCAGAGACCCCTCAGTTAACTTAGATTGCTACAAGTTATTCTTGTTAGTCTTTTGTTGTTGTATTTTTTTTGTGAGTAAGTGTGTTGTACAGCGTGCTTTTAGGGAGACATTTTGGTCACTAGATTTTACTGCAGAGTGAACGCTCTTGACTTTTATGATACTCTTTGATACAAGCTGAAGCTGACACGCTGCAGCGGCACTGAGAGGAGGAGAGACTACACTGTAAGGCTCTGAGACAACCTTATCTTCTTTTTTTTTTTACTTTTTCTTATTTATTTGTTTATTTACTCACTTATTTCACTTTTTGTACTATTTTTTAAAATCTTTGTTTGATTCATTTTTTAGCCTTTAATGTTTTTGTCTTGTCTTTTGACACTTATGTTGTAGAGTTGTAGACTTCTTGGTATCACATGACCTGTCAGGTGACCCATTCATGCTACTTATGGGTTGTGTGTCTGTGCTTTGTCATGTCTTAGGAAGGGCTAATGCCCGAAACGTCACATGTGTGGAGGTAATCGAATACATTTTCATGGGAGCATGCACTAGCATGCAGACTTTATTTGTTCTTTCACATGTGTTTTTGCTTGAACCAGCACTTAGTTTTAATCACTTTTGGATGTGCGCGCCGCGTGAACTTTTCAACATTATCTTCTCTCTTTTGTTTAAAAATGGTGAATTTAAAGCAGCTTAATGAGATGCAGTCTCTGGCTTTTGTTTGATATCTTGGCAAAAAAATGTTACGCACTTACGACCCATCGTTACTGCCGTTAGCTTTTTTACTATATTAAGTGAGGCCACTGTCACACTAAACATCCCGCTGAACCCGTTCAAACTTTACAACTTTATATGGAAAAAACTCCTGAATCATCAAATATTTGTGTTACGCAGCCAAATTTAACTCAACTTTCAAAATTCTAATTCGGGTACAGCCCTAAAAATAACATAATGGACTTTTAGTTTAGGTGATGACGTTACACCATTTGTCGGAGTGAGTGATGACGTAACTGTTTGTGTTTGCCCATTGGCCGTGCTCTCTCTAAATGAATATGCAGTTCTGCATAACTGTATTCCTCATTTTCTTTAACCAGTGTAGCATGATAGCACGTCTTAATTAGCCACCTGCAGCTACTCAGCCAGCCGCTAACAAATTAATGCTTCATCCACACGCTCTTGTCACAGTGCGGGAAAGCACATTGATGGGTTGATATATATCCACTGTTTGGGGCTGCAATGGTATGAGAATGTCATAGTGGGATAATCATCTCCGAAAATACAGAGTAATGTGGATGTAGCCGTAGTAGTATTGTTCTTCGTTTTAAGATGAATTTTTTGGGCAGGACTACAACAGCAAGGCAAAGTCTTTAAGTGAGGAATGCCGCCACTTTCTGTTTCAAATTAAAAGCCCTCTAGCATTTCTTACACAGTCTAACCATGTACAAGATTTTGACCCAGTCTTGTTTTTGAAGGAGGAAGTTAAAAAAAAAAAGAAAACCCATGCCATCTAAAAAGTCAGGAAAGCATCGATTTTAATCGTACATCATTCGATTATTTGTTACTTGCATTTCAGCCAACTTTATGGGAGTACAGTGTGCTGTTGCTGGAGAAATCTTGAATTTAAGAAGAGCAGAGCAGATTTCTGGATGAGACATGTTGTGTCATCACCTATTGAACGTACCCAGAGAGACCTATTTAACAAGTAAAAGAAGCACGTCCCTCCACAGCCAGGATTTGTAACAGCATCGAGAAAGAATCTGCTCTCTGAAATATTACCTCATCGCTCTGTTCAAGCTTCGGATCTTAAAATATTCAACAAAATATATTCAGTAAAAGGTGCAGCATTGATAGAATGTAGCACGTCATTTGCTGCTAGGTACTGATATCTTTATACGTACTAAGTAATCAAGTACGACATGCATAGATCACTGCTTCCATGTTGCCGCAGCCACCTGTATCCTCCACTCGCCTCTTTCTATTCATGTAGAAGACACAAAAATAGATGTCTTTTCACCCCTGAATGCAAATAGATTGACTTGGCCTCTTATCATGACAATAGTCGCTCTTTCAAACCCGTCTCGCCTGTGCTCTATTCAACTGTTAGCAGCGTTTAGGTGAAGGAGTCAGCTTATGGCAGCCGTGCTCTATATCACGCAGAAGATTGAAATGAAAATGAGGCGTTTCTCAGAATAGCTGCAGGCGAACGGGGGGAGGCTGGTAGTCGGAGGATTGAGGGTGACGGGGGTGAAGATATATGTTATGACTGTCTGTGTATTCTAGAGCTCACGGGGTTGTTTTGAGTCTTTGCCTTGCTGAATGCTTCTGAGATATGTCACAGGTGTTATGATGGATTGGAGAGCGCGGTATGTGCCGCATTAACTTTCACATCGTGTGAGAAAGAGACACAGAGAGGGTGCAGGTGTGTGTGTGTGTGCTTCTGAATGCAAACACACATTTGTATTATTGCGTGTGTATTTCAGATCCCCTCCTTCGCCCCATCGCTCTTCCTGCTGGTGTGTGCGTGTGTATTTATGTGTGCTTGCGTATTTTGTTGGAGGCGGAACAAGGGAGGAAATGAATGAATAAGACGCAGCTATGCATTTATTCTCTTATTATAAAAGCTCTATGATTCACAGAAGATTGAAAATGTGCTTTTCGCATTATGAACTCAGCTTGTGAAAGATATTTTTATGTTCTGCCTTTTATATTGTTGCCAAAAAATCCATTATCCCCAACAATGACTCATCATCTGTAAGCATTCATTAACAATATAAAAACAAAGGTTGTTGACACAAGAGCTGTACTGTGCTAACTATTATATTAATCACCAACATATGGCTGTAATGAGAGATAATTGAAAATGACATTATCTTCCATTTGATGCAAGCTTCACAATGCCCTCCATAACAACAAAAATGGCCACATAACTTTTCCCTGTACCAACAGTAAGCCGTTGATGGTAAAAAAATAAAGTCTGGACCTAAAAGTCATCCTGACAAACCATTAGTGATGTTGCCATGATGTGTCCACACACGCTCGGTGCATTTAGCCTCCCTGCTGTCCCCTGTTGTGCTTCATTGGGGCTGAGGGATGTGTGCACTGACGCAAGCTGCAGTCTCTCTTGGGCAGCCATGCAGGTAAATAAACTGGTGATTGTGTGCTGAGGGAGGGCATCACGTGCACAGAAGAAAAAAGCCTGCTGATTACTGATCGTCTAGCCTCGCTAATAATGCTCCATGTCCCAACTCCTCTCGAGATGAGCTCTGGATCAATCTTTAATACGGTGACCGAAATACAAATTCTGTATTGACCTGCAGGAGAATTCTCCAACGACCGGCATCATTTATTTGTATTTAATTGCATCCGTGCGCATGCTCGACAGCCCGTCATTGATTTCAATATAGGAGATAATGAAAATAGTCTTTCACCTTAATTACTGATCAATTTAAAGGAATTGAAACTCTCCTGTTGTTTAATATGTAGCATCTCTACTGTCTGCCTGTATTGAGGATGTTTTATTGTTACTTCATACCACCGAGTGAGTCTGTGGCTCTGACACATCTTACCTTGGTCAGAAGATCATGACCTCTCTTGCATTTATTTCGTTATTAATGCCTGGAGAATGTTTGTGGCTTCCCAGCAGACAGTTTGATCACTTTTTTTGTCCCCTCAAAGGTGAACAGCTCATCTTTATGTGTTTTTATACCGTGTTTATTTGTGAAACCGCTATGTTGGTATTTATTTGACTCAGTGCTGAAATATGTTGATGTCTGAGATGTGTGTATAGAAGCTATGTGTCATAACCAAGACTGCACGGTGAGATCTTTGAGGTCCTTTTGATCCATTTAGAGCCAGTGCAGCCTTTTTTTCTTTTTGCTTTTGACATTTCTTGTTTGTCTCTTTGCTGCGCATATGTGGCTTCTTTTCTGTTGAGCATATTTGTGTTGAGAAAGGTTAAAGAGGGAGCGCAAACACACGTCGGGGTTCTCATTAAGACAATAGCTGTTAGCTCCAATAATGCGCCAATTAAAGTGTATCCTGTGCTTACAAAGTGCTTCGTTGGGGGCTCGATTTCTCCTCTTCTTGAATCCAAATCTTTGTCACCTCAAATGAAAAAGCACTTGTAACATCACAGGGGCCTATCCACCATTATCCCTCTTTACTATTATTCATCTCCAATAAGCACCGCAGCTCCCCTCAGGGCAACAAGGCGAGGTTTGATGCAATTCAGTCCTAATCAGACACTGTTTGCCTGTTTTTGGATTGGCTGTTATGTTCTCTCACAATGTGAAAGGCGCGGCGCCTCAGGCACAGCTGACTGTGACGGGGCCCCCACGAGGGACCCTATGGTGGCTCCATGGGGAGGAGTCCCTAATCCAGGATTATTCTCCCAGACCCGCAGCCAGCTGGATTAGGAGATAGTCAGTGGAAAAGAGCACCGTCAGCACTCTTTCCTTAGCAGCTCAGTGGATTAGAGGCGTGCAGACGCCGAGCTGCCTGTGAGGTGCAGAGACCGAGAGGAAGGTCCCCTCTCAGCTACACTGCAGCACCATACATGGAGATGGAAAAAAGGGGATGGTTGAGTGCACACTCATACACGATGAAGAGTTGATTTTTCCATTCTTGACTTCGGGTGCTCAAATAAGGTGTCAGGAGATAATGGCGAGCTTCATGGGTGGATGGCGTTAAACTGAAATGAGGAAAAAGGACATTTAAATAAAACAGCATACGCATTTGTCGTCATTTCTGCAGTGAAATCTACATCTCATGACCCCATGTGCAGGCTGCACTGTACGACAGGTGACACGCAGCTGCAACCTGCCATCCCTCTTTAGAGAGATTATCTACATTACTGTGGGTGCACTTTTGCACATTGTACAGCGTGTTTTGTGTATGCACCGGTGAGAGAGTGTTTGAGAGCAGCAACTAGTTGCATTTGTGTTGTTTGTGGTCTGCACATGAAACCAAGTGCATGGTCGCAGCAGCAGCAGAGCAGCGTTAGAAACCCCAGCTAGTTTCTGCAGCCAGTAATCAGCTACTATTGATTGTAAAGGAGTCAATGAGAGTAGAGTCTCAATGTGCCCTCAAAGCTGCCGCGGATGGATCGATCACGGCCTGCTGCTGAGCCTTTGTGTGACCGGCATAATGGAATGTGCACAGAAATGTGCAGCGTTTGCTTTCTTTGATAAGAACAAAACAACGTCTTCATTTTTGCAGTGTGTGTCCATTGTTGGTCATTTTTCTGCAAGGTTTGGAATTGTAATTTTTTTTTTTGTTCATAAATTCAAAAACAATTTGTTTCTCAGCCTGCAAACAAATGCTTGTGTTCATCCATGAGACCGAAATGCATGCAACCACATTACCTCCCCATCAAAACCACATCCTATCAACTTAATGCACAGAAAAGAGGCCATATTGAAATTGCCAGGTGCCTAATTTGGTCTTTGTTGAACATAATTGAAACCACTCATCCCTCCCCCCACCGGAGAGGAGAGAGAGAGAGGGGGAGAGAGAAGAGAGAGAGAGAGATAATTGCCTTATAAGGCAGTAGGCTGTTATGAACGTGACGTCTCATTCCCAGCAGCATGCTGGCAGATGATACGGTAAAGCCCACATCTCAAATCCATCTGAAGAAAGCTGGCTCTCACAGGCTTTGGTTTGATAGCTCCAGCTGTCTCGTTTAGGACTGCATGTGTGTGAATGTGTGCACATACATATGTGTGTGTGTATGTGTGCGCTTGGAAAGGGGGATGGTGCATTTATGTGTGTGTGTTTTTTGTGCACTAGTGAGTGCATGTGTAGCGTGTTATTGACTCCTGAATTACTTCGCTGCAGGGGGATTTTGTTGGAATTTTATGTGTGTGTGGCAGTGGGCGGGCGGGCAGGAGAACATGGGTGATGAATAGAGAGGTGTGTGTAAGTCTGAATGTGTGTGTGGACAGAGTGGGATGCTGAGTCAGGTGGGTGATTTACAGTGTAAGCATTGCAGTGCAGGTGGAAGCGCGCACACACAGACACGCCGTGTGTAAGATCATTTTTCATTTCTTCTTTTGTTTTTCCGCTTGCGGTTCGACCCCTCCTCTCTCCTTCACTCGCTCTGTGTCTCCTCCACGTCCTCCAATCCTGTCTTTCTCTCCCGTCCTCCCCTTCTTGTTGCTTCCCGCTCTGTTGCGCTTCCCTTTCCCCTTTCCATCACCATCCCTCGCCGTTTCCCTGCATCTCAGTGTTCCCTCCCCCAACCGGACAGCGGGGCTAGATGCATGTGTGTGCATGTGTGTGTGTGCACACAAACACACACACACTCATGCACGCACTCCCAGCTGGGGGCAGCAGTAGGGAGGGATGTTCTTGGGGAAATGGAGGACGGTATGCAGTCTGCTCCTCTTGGAAAACTGTCATATCTTCTTCTCTCTCTTCTTTGTCAACAGTGAATTTCTTGTTCTCTTTTCAAAACAAATCACTGTTACTATTACTATTACTGTATATGATTTTTCTGCTAAAAGATTTCACTCTACCTGTCACCCCCTTGCCCCCCAATCATCCCTCTCTGCCTACCCCGTTCTCTCTGTCTGATTTGCCAAGATTTTTTTTCACTGTTGCTGGTGCCCTCTCAGCATGTGCTGTTGTCCCCCACCGAGAGGGTTTTCTCCTGTCACTACACACTCCTCACAGGGTGTCCTCTTGCTACCAACAGTCCCTTTAAAGCCTAGCCCTCCATTTATCTCTGCTCTCCTTTTTTTTTATCTCCCATTCTCGCTTTTTTATAAGTGCCGCGAGCTCCTTTCAATTATCTTCCCCTTCTTCTCGGCGGTCGCTGGGAGACAGCTTTTCTGTGCAAATATTTGCTTTTCATGAATATGCCATCATTAAGCACCCTGCAAAGGTGTAGGCGCTGCACCGACGAAATGTTAATTGTGGCTCGGCGAGGCCCTCTCGTGCATTCCTACCATTGCAGGAATCTGGCAGGAGCTCAGACAGGGAACAGACGTCTGGGTCAGGGCAGGCTCAGGCAGAGAGTGTGAGAGAGAGGACGGGAGAAAAGAAAGAGAGCAAGGAGAGGGGAAGGGAAATGAGGAGTGTGAATATGGGAAATAAGTGTGATATTTAGATGTAAACATGAAGAAAATAATTTCCAAAAACCTCCATTTGCACCATCAGGTTGAGCTTTCAGCCTAATCCTCTAGACCTCAGGGTCTAGCATGAACCACAGGGGGGTTTCGACTTTCGGAAGAGCCGCTTTGTTCCTCTTGAACGCACTTCCCCGACCACCTGAAGGCACATCAGAGACTGGACTCATTTAAAGAAATCCTTTAACGTTACTTTGTAAATTATCACATTGTTTCTCAGTTACTAAAAATCCAACCACTAATTCTCATCCCAGTGCTTTAGATTTGTCCCTGTTGTTTTACCTGCTTTTAATTACTGTGTGCTTCTATCCTCCTATTTCCCCTTTGAGATTTGCATTTAATGAAACATGTGTTATTTATAAAATGCCTTTATAACTATTATTATTATGAAGGCCAGAAGGAATTGAGCCCGCGTATGCCCGAGGGAGTTCAGTCGTCAATTATAGTACAACTGGATGAGGACCAAGAGGCCAGCGTGAAAAGAGGGATTATAGTTCGTTTCAACATGGAGCTGGTATCTGTTGCAAGATCGCCTTAATATGGTGAACAGCAACGGCTTTGTTTTAGGCGAGGAATGCAGCCGGTTCAGCTAAATTAGAGGCAGCCATTTCCGTATGCATGAGGAGCTAGGCTACGCTGGCAGAGCCTCTCGATCGGGTTGAACATGGACGCTGTGATATGGAGTAAAGCAGTTGAGGTAGCCAAAAAAAAAAAAAACATTGGGTAAAATCAGTAGATGTTTGGTTAAGATGGGCAGCAGTTCCATCCTCTAACAAGGGTTTGCAGCAGGTACTTGCTAATGTTGCTAATATCATTTTTATTTTTTAAAATTGGTCTAATGCTCTAAGACCCCTCTACTGTGACCATTTTGTGCTGGTGGTCCCATCCACTGACATGCACGGGGTGGGCTTTGTGACCTATTCTGCAGCCAGCCACCAGGGGGCAATCAAGATGATTTGGCTTCACTTTTGGGGAGTTGGCATAGCCATCCATATTTTTTTCATGCCGCCTATGATTGTGGCTCAATTTTGCCGTTATGACTGCCTAAGGCCCCATTGGGGTGAGTCTTTTGTAAGTTGCTAAAATGATTAATAATGATTGGAATAAACAGTTGATACCCTGCAAATAAAAATCTCCACATTTGCTTCTGCACAAAGCCAAGCTTGTCACATTTCCACCACGTTGCGCATTATTGCCTCATATAATGCTCATGCACCACTCTTAGCTAGTTAGCTCGCTGGCTAACATCTACATTCTGCCATTTACATATACAGTTTAGTCAAGCTACGGTTATAACTTGATTAGGCCATTTCATTGGACTACTGTCCTTGTCCCAGCAAGGACTGGGGTAGAATGGATTTCTTGAAGGAAGTATGTCCGACTCCGTCACAGATGGTGGACATATGCCCCCTTTCAGCTTCTTGCTACAGACTGAACCACAATGTTGATCTGCAATAGCTTCTGAGTAGAAAACCACCCCGTCATGTACATAAAATCAAACAGCACTGAGCAAACTCTGCCTTAATTGATTCGTTTTAAGCCACCTGAAAAAAAAAATCAATATCAGTTTAAGTAAACGCTATCTTTAGAATAGTTTCACAGCTTTACTTTACCATAAGACAGCCCTTACCATCGGGGAACTGAAGCCCTTATATCAAAAACACCAGACTCCATTAAGAAAAACAGGCATTTTACTCCACCGAACATTGAAGAAGAAAAGGTGATCGCTTAAACTGATATTGATTTTTTTTTTTAGGCGGCTCAAAAATGTTTTGCTGCGGCTCCATCCACAGTACTACACTATTTTTTCCTTCTACCTAAACCAGACTAAGAGCCTCTAAGGGACTGTGCTTTATTTATCAGAGGAGGGGGGTGGCTGGGGTGTGACATTTTATTAAAATAAATACAAAATATTACCATTTAAAGTTGTATGTCCCTCACCTAATCCAAAAATAAAAAAAAAAACCACAAATCCCTCCCTAGTGCTTAATTTTTTTAAATGCCTGACCTGTTTTACACCACCCCTTTCCCCTCATAAATAACGAACAGTCCCTATCTAAACCACCAAGGGAGACCGGCGAGGTGACTAGGAGCATGCTAAGTGGCGGATAATCCAGGTGTGTTAGTTTCGACTTGGAGAAATTTTATAAAGTAGGATTTCAGACTACTTGTATTTTAAAAGTCCAGTTTTTGTCAGACTAACATGATAACTCCACTTTTTCTATCACCATGTAAACGTCCTGAGGGAAAGAAAGAGCTGAGGGAGGCAGCTAACAGGAACGCACCTTTGCAGAGCTGAACTCAGACCTCCAGCAGGTAAACAGAAATGTCAAGCAATCATTTCCCACAGCATTAATTAAAAGTAAAGTAGTCCTATTTTTTCAAATATTTCACCCCACAATAAACACAAGTACATTATACTTGTATATAGTAGAGTATGGTATATATATTGATTTTCAGACTTCCTGACTACAGTTGAGATGGTATAAATGATGGTGGACACATGGACCAGTGATGGAAGAAGCACTCAGGTCACTTAGTATGCTGTAGTAAAAGTATATATACAAACATGTAAAATACTCCAGTTTGAGTAAAAATCTTGCATCCAAGAGACGGGGATATAGCTTGTATGGACAGGAAGACATGATTCTGTATTTCTTTTCGGTCTCATCTTCGGCCCTCAGATTTGTAGCGTGAGAAAGTGTGTGAAATTGCTGCTTCAGACAGACAGGATGTATTCACAGGGATGACATGATTGTAGTTAGTCACACTGAGCCACATGACGGCCGCCGCTGATAAATGAGGTCGATTTGATATATTGTGGCCCATCACAACAGTTCCGCGTTGTCTGTCCCGAGTCTGCCTCGCAGTCGTCTTATGTCCTAAGTGTGTTTTTATACGTGAAGGAGAGACGGAGCAGAGAAGATGCTCCTCTACACTGAAATGCAACTGACACGTGGATGTTTGTTTGGGTGGAAACTCTTTAGCTTCCCCTTCTCATTCTTGTCTTGCTGGCAATGCAGGTGTGTGCGGATGGATTCCTCGTTATCCTTCATTTCATCATTTTTTGCATCCTCCTCTCTTCCTCAGCTCTGTTTTAGTTTGTTTTCCACAGGTGAATTCTCCCGCACCCTCCCTCCTTTGTCTCTTGTCTACCACCCTCCCCCCTCTCTCTGCCTTCTGCTTTCCCAGAGAAGTCAACCTGTTATCGGCAGGGTCTATGAATAGCACAGGGTTGGAGCTGCGACCCACTCACCCCCCTAACATAGCTCATGTCTTATGCATTGCTCCTGCACGCAGAATCCCTCAAGCCCTGTTTCTACAGCTACACGGCTGTAGTTCTGCCACGACACCCAGTTTCCAAAACATGCTGCACAATTCCAGAAGAAAAGAAAAGGTTTAGATAATGGAGAATGTATTTATTAATGCTATAAAATGTGCAGATTAAAGGCACTATATCACAGTTCTCAAATAGCACATCACTCAGTTCATTAACAGGCAGCTCATCTCTCAATGGAGGTGTCTCAGGTGCATCTTCTCTCTCCTGCTCCTGAGCTGAAAAACGACAAAACGTGCGAAACTGCTAATAAATTGTTACACTCATTTGCATTCTGCACACATTTTCCTCTCACTTTTCCGGCACCAGACACCTACACTGTATATTCATCCAAAGATTGCAGCTCAGCAGTCAGAGCTGCAGATGCAGCGCAGAGATAAGCGTCCGCGGCCGCCGATGCCATCATTCTTCCTACGTTTCCTCCTGGAAATTCAGTTGTTGGCGAGATGCTTATTTTCCAAAACACTGAAATATGTTTACAATGCAGCGAGCGGCGGCATCATCCTCCCAGTGTTTCTCCTCTATGCCACCGCTCCAATAATACACCAGGGACAAGGAGCTTAACAGTGACAGCCCCAAATCCCTCTTTCCACAGCACTGATTTCTGGATTAAGGAGGGGAGATTTCCACACCTCTGAATTGTATTGTGTTACGGGGCTCACACATCTTTTCACGCATCTTTTCTTTTGCGGCATGCATCGAAATGGAAGCATTTCCTTACTTACACAGATTTAGAGCGATTCCGGATGGGGCACGGGAGGCTATAAATGAGGTTTGAGGCAGGGAGAAGGTGGAGAATAAGACTGATTATTGTGGTAAACCCCCTTTATTGGGGGATTTTGGAGCTTCATAATAAACAGAACACCTAAACAGAGTGCTTATGCATATTTTGGTTCCTGAAAAGCATGTTCACTCATGGCAGGGTGGATTTGTTATCGTGTCTAAATTCAAGATATGCCTCAGATCTGGACTTACAGCTCTCCCACTGCTTTGACAGATTTGGATGCCACAAAAAGGTTGGGAATATTTTCATTCCAGCCAGATAAAAAAAAAAATCCCCACTCCAGCCCTCCTTTGCCTCCCTCCCTCCTCCACTTCTTGGCCACTCCTTTTTTCCTCTTCCTCACTCCTGTCCTCCTGGACCCTCCTCACGCCCTTCGTCATTTTTTCCCTCACTCCATTACCAAACATTGTTTTGACTTTTCAAGGTTCCGCATTCCTCCGCACGGCATACCGACCTGCCTGCTGGACTGCCGGAAGAATTCCTGGCCTGTGATTATCCACTCATATTTCATTTACACACACACACACACACACACACACACACACACACACACACACACACACACAGGGGAGGCAGTAAATTAATGGGATGGGTTGTACTCTTTTATTACCTCTGAAGAAAGGTTTATTGTTTCTTATTGCAGGGGCTTGAATTGATTTACTGATACATTCCAAAATGTCCAAATACCATTGATTTGCTTTCGAGCGATCAATCTTGGGAGATTTGTGTTGTTGTTGTTTTTTAACAGATGCTGTCTGGCAAGCGGAGCGCGTTTGTGTGTGTATGTAATTTTCCTCTTTGTGAGCCAAATTAAACACAGCTTTATCGCGTGTTTGTTTTACATTTACCGAGAAATTAGCTTCTGAAGAGCAATTAATTAGAAGCCGGAAACGATGAAAATCTAAATCAATCAAACTGAAATTTCCCTCATGGTGCATCCGCAGACATGTATGTGCATTCGTAATTATGGCAAAGCACCACATTTTGTCGGAAATAACTGTAATTTTTGCCAGAATGAATAAACAAATTACACCGGTTTATGTATCTGGAGCAGACACATTAATGCATGTACACATGTGCTTGCAGAACACAACACAGCACACACACACACACAAACACACACACACAACTTACCAGTTGGCAGTGGGTGTTAATTGTGTTGGGCCTCAGGGCAAAAATAACATTGCACCAAAGACAGAGAGACAGAGTGTGTTGTGTCTTTCAGCAGCCTACGCCTTTCTGCAGAGACAAACAACACAACAGTGTAACAAATACAAAACACATTGTATCTCCTTTATTAATACAAAAAGGACTACTCATTACATATATCATATACATAATGAAACAGATATTTATGCTCTTCTTTTGTTCAAATCTTTCTTTCTTGTCCTATATCCAGCCCATATCCCCCAGTGAATCCCAATAGACAGTGTTTTCATGACTATATGACTGTTAATTGCTAATTAGTCCGGTGTAGCAACAGACCCCTGTGTGAGGTGATAGCACTGTGTCGGTGTACACAGAATAATTACAATGAAAGGTGTTGTAGGAGCGTGTCAACATCTGCTCCCTGTGTGGCTGCAAGAAAGAAACTGAGACGAGCTCTCACAAATGTGACAGGTTGTACTTATCGGCACGGCGGTATTAGTGCAAATATTTCATGGGTCATTTGCTTACAGTCTAGTTGATATAGAGATTTTGGAGCAAGAACTGAGAGGCTGTTTCATTGTGTAAACCTTTTCATACTTTGGTTGCATTTTGCGTGCTTTACAGGGGTGTTTGTGCAATAGCTACCTGGATTATTTAATGTAAACTGCATCATTTAACCGATATGTACACAATCTTTTAGTGTCTGGCTCTGCCCGTTTTTTGTAGTTATTTTGTCTAACTGCATTTCTTTGCACCTATTTGTTGCTGTTTTGTGTCTCTAGGGTAATTTTGTGTATTTTGGTGGTCGTTTTGTGTATCTTTGAGATAATTTTATGTCTGTTTGAGGCTGTTTTGTGGCTCTTTAAGGTTGTTTTTGTCCCTTTAAGGTCGTTTTTTTTTTTTCTCTGTTCATATTAGGCGTGTCTTCGAAGGGATTTTTATGAATTTTTTTGTACATTTTTGTGGTTACTCTTTTGGGTTTTTTGTCTCTTTGAAGTAATGTGTCTCTTTGTGGTCATTTTTTGTTTGTACTTGTTTTGCCCCTTTTTGTACCTCCCTTGCACTTCTTTGTGGTTGTCTTGTGTCTCTTTGAGGTATTTTGTATCGCTGTGTTTATTTTAGGTGTCTCTTTCAGGTGATGTTTGTGTGTTTTTGTGGTAATTTTGTGTATTTTTGTTTGTTTTGTATCTTTTTCTGATGTTTTCTTGTCTCTTTGAGGTAATGTGTCTTTTTGTCCTCATGTTGTGTCTGGGTGTTTTGCGCTTTTTTGTAATTATTGTCTCATTGCAGTTCCTTTGTATCTCTTTGTGGCCATTCTGCATCTTTTTAGGGCAATTTCTAGTTTTTTGTGATGGTTTTGTGTCTCTTTGTGGTCATTTTTTGTCTGGGTATTTTCCCCTTTTTTGTACTTACTCTTTGCAGTTCCTTTGCATCTCTTTTTTTTGTTTTTCTTTGTGATTGTTTGTGTGTTTTTGTAGAATTGTGTATATTTTTGGTAGTGTTTTATCTCTTTGAGGTAACTTTGTTTCTCATTGTGGTTGTGTGTCAGGTTGTTTTTTTTGTAGTTATTTTGCCTTGTTGCAGTTCTAATGAACCTCTTCACTGTTCTGTGTCTCTTTTGAGTAATTTTGTGTCTCTTTGGGGTAGTTTTACTCCTTTGTGGTCACCTTGTGTTTGTGGTTGTTTTGCTCCTTATTGAGGTCATTTTGTGTCTATTTGCAGTTTCTTTACATCTCTTTGTGATCTTTTTGTATCTCATCATTGTCGTTTTCAGTCTGTTTGCCGCCTTTGAGTTGCTTCCTGCTGGTAAGTTCGTGTTAATTTGAGTGACATTTTGCAGGTGAAGGGGGGTCCCCTACATCGTGGGTCCTGGGCCTTTGCACAGTAGACCTGTTCAGTAAACCATCAATGGCTGTAGACATTATCTCATACAGCATATAGTGTGTGTGTGTGTGTGTGTGTGTGTGTGTGTGTGTGTGTGTGTGTGTTTGCAGTTTGCAGTCCATGAGAAGCTAAGTGTCCCAAAGTAAACCAGTAAAACAGGATTTAACAATACAGATCTACTCATGAAATAATTGCATTGTATTGTTGCTGTTTTGTCGCTCTCATGCAACTCATACACATCCCCCCACATTCTTCTTTACTCGCTGACATTGTGAAGCGTGTGTCCGTGTGTTTGAGGTTTGGGACTGCAGCTTGCTGAAAAGCTTGTCTGTGGGTAGAACTATTCTGAAAACACATGTTGGTCTAATGGATTTAATATGGCTGTAAATTACAGTCAACAGAGTGCCGGAGCATCAGTACCACTCACATGGAAATGAGCGCTACTTGAGTGCCTTTTAACGCTGTATTCAAAGCTTTATCAGTGGTGTGTGTATGTGTGTATCTTGGTTTCAACGCGTCTCTCAGACGACTAAGTTGAGTGTGTTTGTGGTCAGTTATTCACTTTCTTTCACATTCTTCAGACGACCCCTCTAATGATTTCTTCTCTACTGTGCTTTGTTTCATACAGATTGCATGGATTTCTTGTCACTCCGATTAATTTCATGCTTCATTTGAATGTATCGTCTAATTATTCAGACAATTGCTTCACAAAAATAGCTTGTAAAGGCCATTTTGTCTGCATTGCCACTTCAGTTTCTCATTTCACAAGCTTCGGCATTAACAAATGTTAAATCAAGCAGCAATTCTCTTGTGCAGGGCTGTAATGTGAGAGTGGATATATGCATGCACGCTGTGTATGCAAAGGTGTGCATATATGCATGCGCCTGATTGAGTGTATTTAAACTGTTGATCGTGTGAATGGTGGTAGCACGCAGGCAGATTTTAACCTGCGCCTCTGCCTCATTAGGCCTGCCTCCGTTGCCATGGTTGTCTATTAGAGCAGCGGAGATTAAAGACTAATTTACATGTGAAAGAGGAGAGTGGTTAGAGAGAGAGAGAGAGCGAGAGACTACACTCTACTTTACTCTCCTCACTTTAGTGTATTCTGGAGAAGAGGGTCAGATAGGCCACAGGCAAATGTTTGCAGAAGCTTTGACCAACATTTTGACCATATATCTGTGTGTGTTATCGACTTTCTCTCAGTACCCAGTTCACTCTAAATTTTTTTATAAAAGACAGTGCTGTACAATTTTTTTTAAGACAGAAAAAAGGAAAAACTGTAAAACCAACATAGGAAAACACAGATTATAAAATGAATATTATGTATTTATTAATTAATAAATACAATGATAATTACGCAAATTAACTAAAAATAAATTTATATTTTTTAAATAATAACATAAATAGAAAATTAAAATAAATAAAATAATGCAGATCATATAAATAACACAGAAGAAACACAAAGACCAGTTTAGAAGGAAAAAAAGGAAAATAATATAGAAACGCAATGTTCAAAGTAAGTTAAAATGGCACAGAAAAAAAAATGCATTTTAAGAAATGATTTAAAAAGCATCTTATTGAACATCTTGTCAGCTTTTGCACTAGTTAATGATTTACGTTTGGCCTTTATTGCAGTTAAATTCCTGCCTCTAGCCACAGTGCGCCTTAAAACATTTTTTAATGGGCATCCTTGTGGCTTGTGGTTTGAGATGAACACCGTCCAAACACAACACATTTGTTACATGTAAACTTCCTTGCTCTCTTTCCGTGTTTCCTGTCGATCTAGAGTCAAATAGTGTGTTTTGAAAGATCTTCCTGTTCCTGTCCCCTTTTTATATACATATATTGTGTGTATTCTGCATATGTCAGTGTGAGACAGGTGGATGTTTTGCATACTGCATGTAGGCCAACATCTGGCATGCTGTCACACCTGATCCTCAAAGAGAGAAAAGAAGGAGAAATTGATCATATTTTACGATTATTGTGGTGGAAAAAATACTAATTTGAGGAAGGGAAGAGCGATAATATGTAGTCATTTTGGTGCTTGTTGTTTAGGGATCTGCAAGGTGGACTTAATGACTTTGAGCATGTAATTACTGAGGTTGTTCATGGGAGGCATGAGTCACCTCTCTCTCTCTCTAATGTTCGTCATGAGCCGAAGCAGGAAAGGCAAAGTGGAGCACTCTGTTTCACTCTGACTCACTCCGCCACGGCGGCTTTCACCAAAACAAGCCACAAGATGAACCAGTCAGTGTGTGAAGTCGTGCTGCAGCACTGGACCGTGAATCTGCTATTGCTCAGCACAAGGCAACAAATTCACCACGGACCAATTAGCCAAATAAAGTCTGATATATTTCACTAAAAGTAAAGCTTCACAAACAAAGAGGGTCTGGCGGATTCATAGCTTGATTCGTGCCATGTGTAGCCTTCACATTATCAGTCCACACAGGCAGTCTGTGAAAATCACAATAGCCTTTCCCAACAGAGTCTGCTCGCCATATTTTAGATTCCTAATAAGCCAAGTCTGTGGGCTACAGGCTGCAACAGACAGCAAGGAGAGAATCTTCTCTATGAATATTAATGTGTGGCACAGGGGGGAGGTTGAGGGGCAGAGAGGGTGGGGAACCAAAGCCTCCTCCAAATCCTTCGCAGATAAACTGAGAGGGGAAGAGAGATGATTACATGCATGGTTTTTCACAGGGCTCCCCCAAATCTCATTTTCTGTAGTGCATTTTAATGGGATCCTCGCGCACACCTCAGCCCACTAAGTCTCTGGATGCCGCCGTTAAAGAGGGGGGCCGAAAAATTCCCAGCTCTTTTATGGCTGGCCGTGGTGTGGTTTTGTCACGGTTTTTAATGCGCGCAAAAACCGGGGCTTGTCGACCTTTTTGTCTTTGTAATGTGCCGTTATGTATCACTGTCATTTAAATGCAGCCTTAGACAATGGAGGGCTGCGAGAGATGGATGAGATGAGGCGCTGAAATGGGAATCAAAGTCGTTCTCCGCTGCAGATGATGGAAGAGGTCACCGCATGCAGGCCCGGAGGGAAAAAGATTTGGACATATGTGTGACATGAAAACGTGACAGAAAATTAGTTTATATGAAGAGGAACCGGCCACATTTGATGAAGCTGTACGGTATTTTAAAGCGTTTTTAAGATCAACATATTCAAGTTAAAACACGCCAAAAAAAAGCCAGAATGGACCTTTAGTCTCCGTGGACTCACATGTCACATGCTATGACTTCCCGTTTTGAAATCTGAGACTCAGACATTGATCTCCGTCCCCTTCTCCGCCCGTCTTGTGTTTATTGCTGATAGCCATCAGGGTGACCTGAGCACACACGGGGGACTGTTTAATTACACACTCTTTCTCCATGTGTCCATCAATAATCCAACTGATGCAATCATTCATGTGGCCATTTCAATCAATACCTTCAAGGGAACTGCAGTCAAACTCTTGGTCACATGACTAAGGCCTCACATCAGTTTTATGGCATCGTTACATTACCCTGTTCATTTTACTATGTGGAGTTTACAAGCCATTTACTATCAATCTGTTGGTTAAATGGACCCTTCGTTGGTTTTTATGTAGGGAGTGCACTTTCTCTCGGAGGCTGATTCATAAACATCGGCAGCTTTGGAAACAGTTCTGATTTTGGATGAATGAAATGTTAGTTTTAATTAAGTTAAAGATGGCAGAAAACATTATGTGTTGGTAGAATAACAGGAAAAGAAAGCAGGAAGAGACTGTAAAATAACATGCTTTCCTCAGAGCTTTTATTTAAGTTGTAAGTTAAAGATTATTCGAATATCGATTTCGAAGCATGTTAGGGGATCGTTGGCTCTCATCGGTTCAGGAAATTAGCTTTTAGCTTAAGTTGTTATTGGTCTCATTACAAAAATTGCCTAAGTCTGAAATGTTATCGCAGTTTAGGATGGAAACACAGGGTTGATTAGGTGAGATGGGGCCATTGCAACAAGTTTTGTCTGGACCGCAGCATACAGATCCAGCTATATAAAAGCGAAACAACGTGAGTGAATGACTGAGTGATAGAGTTTGCAGCATTGGTCAGTGTGACTGATGGTGTGACGTTTCTGTTTCCTCATTGGCTTTCTTTCAAAATAAATGGTACGGACACAGTGGACAGACTGACAGCCACTGACATTATTACTGTAAAGTTATTCCTCATTCTCTGTAACCGTGGAAGTATGGTGGGAATAGCAAGCTCGACAGCTCACTGGCCATCGGCGGTCATCATGTCATTTTCGGACTGAAGAGAGAGGAGCACCTCATCAGTTAGTCTGAGGAACAGCCGTGTCTGTAAGACAGTATCAGAACAGGCGGTGCTGCTGTTATAAAGAGAAGCCGACGACAAGTATCAGCTGCCCTCGTTGCAGCGGTGAGTCCCTCACTGACCCTTGTCTGGTATTTTTCTGCTGATTCGGCATTTTGAATTGGCCGTGGAGCCTGTGGAAATGAAATCATTCTGATTGGCTGTTCAGCTCAGCGCAAGAGAAGAGAAATGGGAGCAAAAAATGTAAACAAAAGGCTAAAGTCAAGGGGGGTGGGGGGGTCAAAATTGTTTTTAGGTAACCATTGAGCTCTTAACATAAACATTTCCTGGTGGTTTGTGTTGTTGTTCACTGGCGCACAGTAAATATGAATCTTTCTTTCAACATTAGATTGTGTTGTTAACTTGCCAATTGGCTAAAAATCGTCATGGAGGTCTTCCAGATTCCCATTTTAAATGGCTATTTCAGATGACTACTGTCTGCTTGTATGGAGGGGTATTTCCTCTCACGCAGGCGCAGAATATACATGTTTGTTGGCTGTCGGTTTGGTGTGTTCCTCTGCAACGTTTTGGCCAAGACACTGCAACGTCAGGGCGTCGCAGAAGGGGGCTTTAGTCTCCGTTTGACTTCCAGGCGGAGGTTGCAGATCTGTCTTTAACATCACAGCCAGTGACAAGTGATAGCTGTTGGCTCTGAGCGAGCCTACCGGTGCAATCTAATCAAAGATACAGACCGGATTCATTCTAAACATAGATGCAGATTGAGTTACATTTTCAGTTTTTGTTAGGATTTCCTAAAATAAGATCGAAGGTCTTCGATAGGGAACACAGACATGATTTTAGGAATTGCTTCTGTAATTTTAAATAATTGGATAATAATATTATTTCCTTTCTTTGAAATTTAAGAAAGGACAAGCAGTTAGGATATTTTTCTGTAATGAGGCCCCTGATGACTGACTGCCCAGTTTCATACAACAAAAGGAATCCTCCATTGTTCTACACAAAAACAAGCATTTCTGTGTATTTTCCAACTCTCTCATGCTGTATCCTTGCATCCCAGTTGCTATTTTTTCCTTTAGTTATCTTATTATTTTAATCTCAATCCCAGAGGTGCACTTTCCCTCCCATGCTCTTAACCGTATCAATTTTCGGAAGCAGTCCTCTCCAGAAAAAGCAGCCACATTTAGCGACTTCAGGGAGACATCTACTGAGCTGGAATTATCTCGAGGCGGCTGCTTCACTGAGATATTGACACTTGGCTAGAGAGGGTTTGGAAATAATTATAATGTGTTCAAAATCTGTCTGTTTCCTTATGATTACGAAGCATCCATTGGTTTCGTGATCAGATGCCTTTGACTTTTCTTAGAGCACTGCAGGAAATAAGCAGACTTGTGTACGTGGCTCTGAACAGCCTTGTTCCTCTGTTCGTCTTCAAACATGTGCTCATATCTCATGGTGTGTGTGTGCTGAGCTGAGCTGGTATAAACAACACGATCTGGCACTTCTTCAGAAATATGAGAGAGCAGATGACAGTGATAGAGGAAGATGGTGTGTGTGTGTTTGGTGAGAGCAAGTGTTTGTGTTTGCACTTGTGTGCTTGATAACCAGAAAGATGGTCTTAGAGTCTGTAGTGTGTTTACGGCTCATGAAGTAAGTTATGTACGGCAAACAATCTATTGCCCCTCGAGAGCCTTTTTATTTCATAGCCTGCTTGGTTGTATCTCTATAGCTTCATCTATTGTCCAGCAGAATGTGTGAGCAGTTCAGTGTGATTTGGCCTGAACCATGGCGCGCTGTTTTTGTGCTCTTTCACCCCTCTATCCGATCAGTGTGCTGCATCCAGATACAAGAGGAAGCTTGTCTTACTCTTTGCATATATTTGACTCTAAATATTTTGGTCTCAACCAGCTATTGAATGTTTTGCCTCATATTATTGAAATATTCTTTCAGGGATCTTAAGCTTCAGTTATTTGGGCCCTATCTTTCACCTGGCACAAGGGTCGCACCAGAGCGCAACTGTCATTGCAAATTTTACGTGCACCGTGTACCCATGGGCATGCAAGTGTTAAAATGAAGTGTGATCGTTTGCATTTTTTTTGCATATTGCTATTGAGGCAGCAAAGAACAATAATGATATTGACTAACAAAAACCTGGTCCAAAGTTAGTGGCACAATATTTTCCAGCTATTTAAAGAGGATCCACGCGGTTTCACTTGTTCACACTCTGCTTGTTATACACACAAAGGTGCAAGGATTGGTTACAGTTGTGTACTTACTGCAATACTCTCAGCAGAAAAAGGCTCACTTTCCAATTTACCAAAGCCACCATATGAAAAGCAGTGCTCAAGTTGCAGGTGCACCTTTTAAAGGAAATTGGAGATGACAGTGTGATTGGTTGAATTCATCTTATGCCCAAAACACACCTATGATTAATTAAGAGAGTAAAAACAACTCCTTTACCCCTTGCGCCTTATTTTGTGCCAAGATTATGCACCGTGTAAGCAGTAAAAGTGGAGGTTGACCCACCCTACATCCTGCCACGCACTTTAGACCATGCACCATTAATGACATTGAGGCCAAAAAAATGCTAAGAACAGCCCTCAATGTGCATGACTGTGTGCATGCATGTGCCTATGCCTGTATATGTGCTAAGTCAAATTCAGTGGGAAGAAGATAGAAATGTGTGAGCTCGGTTACTGTGCTGAAGCTCAAAAGTGTTAGATTAACATCACACATCCAAGCCCTCCTCCAGGCCTTCTCTCATCCGCTGCTGTGAGACTCAACCTGGGCAATACAGCATCTGCAGAAGTGTGTGTGTGTGTGTGTGTGTGTGTGTGTGTGTGTGTGTGTGTGTGTGTGTGTGTGTGTGTGTGTGTGTGTGTGTGTGTGTGTGTGTGTGTGTGTGTGTGTGTGTGGCTTTGTCTGCATGCATGTGGTGTTTTTGAGTGCGTGCACACAGACACACTCGGTGCATGTGTGCAGTTTTTGCAAAGGTGTGAAAAGTGGCACATTGCTGTCTATAAAATAACACTTCAGTTCTTCATCAGATGCCGTGTGTGTGTGTGTGTGTGTGCCTGTCTGCCTCCCTCTGCCTGCCTCTGTGTGTGTGTGTGTGTGTGTGTGTGTGTGTGTGTGTGTGTGTGTGTGTGTGTGTGTGTGTGTGTGTGTGTGTGTGTGTGCAGGGGGTACATGTGTGTAGTAAGACTGCATGTGTATGTAATTTTGTTAGTGTACATGCCTGGAGGAGGGTGAGGTTTATTTTCAACTTACTGTCCGTCTGCAGAAACGCTTTGTTTTTAGGCATTTCCAGTCACACAGATCAATGAAAACATGAATAACAGACTCATCAGGTTTGATCCAACCGTGTTCACACTGAGAAAGCTCGATCACACTGACGGCTTGTTAGTCATCCGCTCTTCTCAGGCTGCATGAACAAAAGACACTCTTTGAAAACAAGCCCCAGTCTAAGCAGTTTGGCGTGAGCTTCGCCCCGATGACGGCAATCCAACTTGGGACGCAAGGAAGACAACCTTGCCTTTGTCAGTGTGGGAGCGTGGGTAAAGCTGAACAGTCACAAACTGTTACTTCAGCTGTCGCCATATCTGAATGCGAGGTGTTACTCTCTTTTTCCCACCCACAGCATCCACATCCTTTCATACCCAAAGGCTATCGGCTGCAGTGGTGGTGGCGGGAATGATTAAGCAGGATTTGCTGTCGAGCCTCAGCCCTCCCCTCCTCCTCCAGCGAAGCCAGGTCCGCAGCACTTCAGAGAGTGGTGAGTCATTGAGGGATTGCCAGCCGTGTCAGAGATAAAGACGACGGAGGAGGCACTGACTGACAGAATGGAAAGTGTAAACACAGAGGACCTCCAGGCGTCTTGTCTTTTGACATCTGTCTCTTCCCCCCCTGTGTTTTTGTCTTTGCTGCTGGTTGGTGGAGATTCATTTCCATGTTTTTTTTCTAGTCATCCTCTCAGTCCTTCCTGCAAACCCCTCCACTCTGAAAAAAAGAGCCAGCATTCCTCTCTATGTAACCATTCCTGTCTTCTGCCCAGTAGGAAACTGCTGTCCAATCCATAAGTCATGATAACAACCGTCTTCCTCCTTCCCTCCTACACACACACACACACACACACACACACACAGTAACAGAGGCGGTGGAAAACCTCCTCCTCGCTCAGAGCATGATGTCAGACGTCTGCTGGCTGACAGGTCTTGCCATGGGAAAAACACACATAAGTGTGTCTAAGTGTGTGTGCTCACACCACAGGGACCTCGCAGGCACATCAGCGTACTCGTCTTCATGCTCCATATGTGTGCGAACACACATTAAATGCACATCCACAGCTTTAATCGAACTGCACAAAGGAAGCCAATTTAGAAAAAAACTTTATTTCAAGATGCAAATCTCACTGTGTGCCGTAATGATAACGATTCATTTCACATTCAACTCCATAAATAGCAGGAATGATTAAACATTTATTCATATAATGCAGTTTGAAAACCCATCTACTCCTTTATGCCAGAACTCCAGTTCAATTTGGCCTCCCATCGTTTAGGCAGCTGTAAGAAATGCGCGCTCTCCCCATATGGCCCCGTGTTATTGATTTGCCATTATGTTGTATGTGGGAGAAAATCCATGGCTCTCCCTTTAAATAACCATCACATGAAGACAAGAGAGATATATCATGAAGAAACCATATCGAATTGGAACACATGGGATGGCCGGTGTAAGCGAGGCAATCTTCTCTGTGTGTCTTATGTCTGACAAAGACGAAGCTGGTGAATTATGTTAAGCTTTGCTGAATCAGGCTTTTCTGGAGACCCTGATCTTGTGTGCTGTTGTTGGGAGGGATTCCTCCTCACATGGTGGCTCCACTAATAAATCTGTATCCATTCATATCACCCAGTAAGCATGGAGACGACTGGTTTACGCTCAAACTGGGCTGAATTTGAGCGTGAAAGTTTATTCTTGACCTCGGAAATCATGTTTATAAAAAGAATTTAAACACAGTGTGCACTGACATGGACACTTACATGGAATTGTAATTACATTGGTGAGATGAATTTGGTTGAAAAGTGAAAGTTTTTAAAACGTCCAGGTTACTGTAGTTTCAACAGTGTGTAGAGTTGACCTGTTTCGCACTGAAATATAGTTAAGGAATAGGTTTACAGTTTTTACTGACATGCCCATATATACATCGAAAGAGTTGTCAGTTGCTGTACTTGTCAGCCACTCAAGGATTCTGCTGGCTTTTTTTGGGGGGGTTGATTGTTGCGGCCTAAATTGTCTGAATTCTTGGCAGCTCATCTGAAAATATTGTGGTGCATGTTACAATGTTTTTTTTGCAATGAAATTGTGGCTGCAGGTGAAAATTGTAAAAATAGTTTTAGTGATTTTTAAATTATATATAATTGCTACTATGCTAAATCAAAGGCATCTTTTTCCAGTGTGAAAACTCTTCTGGGTTTCTCATTTATGTTACACAGATGTTACCATATTTGACCTCTTTCAGAACTGGATGCAACCGCCTCTGTCGTGGTGATTTGTCTTGCTTGCTGTACACGAATTTCAGCCATTCTCCAGTGGTGTTTTGCATTAGAAAAGTGTTTGTCAAGTCAATGACATTCGTTTTTCTTTCATGTGGTACAAAACATTTTATTCCCCGTAAGAGCTAGCATGGTCTTAGGCGCTACTTTTTGCTGGTAGATGTGATACATTTGTGTTGCACGTCTGCATCTTCACATGCAGAAAAAAGAAAGTGAGTTTGGTGACGGTATGTGGGAGGACTGCTATGACTGTCTAGTTTGTCAGATTTGTGGAAAGTTGCAATGATTGGAGAAAATTGCAAGGTTGTGCAGAATTCATAGGGATTTGTTAAATTTTCCTTAATTGTTGCGGTCACGACAACGCTGCATCTTGGAGGGGCTGAATTGTTCAGCCTCTGTGAAGAGTTCATCAGTTTCTACTGTGATTTCAGTGTAAGAAACGAGGCACAAAATCTATCTTTAGAGCTTAAGCCAAGTCTTCAGCGGTCCCACTCAGTCGAATTAAATGACAATCTTCCAAAAAGACTGTGTTTTCTCCCTTGTGTAACAATCCCTCTCAGAAAGGAGAAAAAAGTAGTTTGTTTTGCAGTAAAAGACTTTAACTCTGGAAGATACCCACTTTGTTTGCCTAAGTCAAACTGCTGAAGCTTTGTATTAACTTTGGCGAAACCTAGAATACACTTTTCAGCACAACATAGATTTTTTTTGTAATGGGACTCTTTGGAGCCGGTCTGGAGAAGAGGAACAATTACAGCAACTAATAGCTTTTTCAATATACCCAAGGGCACTTGAGTATTGTTGTAAGACAGATTTGAAAAAATATGAACTTATTTTTTAGTAAAACAGCCATTATAAATGTTTCACTTTCCAGCCAGTTTGAAACTAGACGCACAGACGTGTTCTTGAACAGCAAATCACCAAATTAGTGTTCATTGTGAGTCGACTTTGGGTTGGTAACATAATTGTGCCCTTTTTAGTTTGTTTAATTGGCTTTAAAGAATATTTTTTGTCTAAAAAAAACACAAGTAGTGACTTTTTTCATCCCACAAAGGAACACAGAACCCCCAGAAAACTTGGTTACAAAGCTTATGTAGTATTTCTCTAAAATATTAAACATTAATGACTTAATGATAAAAAGCCACAATCAAAGTTACCTTTACCAGGACTTTGTGGGCGTGGTTGAATTAGATTCGACTGACAATGGCAGGCAGCCATGAGCAGACAACATCAAAATGTCTGGTTCAGATATGCTGACTTTTCTCAACTGAGTTAAATCTGTGAGAAGAAATTCAACCGCACAAAGACAAATCTTGTCATTAAAAACAAAAACTGTTGGCTCACAGTAATAGTCCAACTGTGCCTTTCTCCGCATGCACTGAAGTATTTGCGGTATTAGCGTAAGCACATTGTCAAACGCATGACTGACACACACAGTGCAGTGACAACCGAAGGGGACAATACAGGACATGCAGAAGACAAAGGGCTGTCTGTGCTGTTGTGCTCAGGAAGAGGCCTGTTTGGCTCTGATGTGGTGAGCTGCAGTACCTGCGACACGCAACAAGTTCCTGTGTTGAGTGTATGATGTCTGGTGCACGTGGCAGGGTGATGAGTGACACACACACACAGACAGCTCTGCCTATGAGTCCTGACAGGTTTGTCGTAGGCCAGTGATACTCAGTTTACAGCCCGCAAGTGAAATTTTGGCCCCCAATAGAGTACTGGGTGCCCCCAGTTGTTTTTTACTTTTAATATACATAAGGTCCCAGAGTTCATAGAACAGCATCAAATTAAATATTCTTTATCAAAAAAGGAGGATCCCCACAACCCCAGGTCCTAGCTAAGCCCCTAATGTCCTAAAATCTTAGAAATGTCGTAAAATTCTGTCGATGTCCTAAAATCTTAGAAACATCTTAGAATCCTAGAAATGTCCTAAAATCCCAGAAATGTCCCTAAAGTCAGAGAAACGTCCTAAAATCCTATAAACATCCTAAAATCCTGGCAATGTCCTAAAATCTTAGACACATCCTAAATTCCTAGAGATGTCCTAAAGTCTTATAAACATCCTAAAATCCTGGCAATGTCCTAAAATCTTACACATCCTAAATTCCTAGAAGTGTCCTAAAATCCTAGAAACATCCTAAAATCCTAGAAACTTCCTAAAATGCTAGAAGCTTCCTAAAATTCTAGAAAAGTCCTAAAATTCTAAAAACATGCTAAAATCCAAAAAATGTCCTAAAATCCTAGAAAGATAAATAGGGCTGCTACAACTGTCCCCTGGCCTCCTGGCGTTTGACAAAAGTGGGCAAAGCCAGTTGAGTATCGCTGCTGTAGGCCATCTGTGTGGGAGTGAGAGGTGGTTAGAAAGCCATGTGGGTATTAAGGCTTATTGTCCGGAAAGTTTCCTATAATATAGGATATCTTTGAACACACAGAGGATGATGGGTTCACAGCCCGAGTTAGTGAAACAGATTTTTTTTTTTTTTTTTGCACGAGAGGAGAAAACGACAAAGAAGAAATAAGAGCATGAGCTAGAAAACAATAGATAGCATTCAGCTGCAAAGTCTTTGTTTATATTGTGATTTAAAACTGCTGTGGATGGCAGTTTCTGAGTGATTGTCACCTCCTTTTTTTTTCTTTTTTTTTTTTTGCAGAAAATGGCAGACGCTACTCGGCGCCTCGATTATCTCTCTAAATTTAATACAAATCTTAAATCCCTGTTGTGCTCTTTGCTCAAGTGAAGAAAGCTTGCTTTATCTCTCAGCTCCTCCTCTGAAGCTCCTTCTCTTTGCTCTCCACGCAGCCAATCAAAACCCAAAAGTGAATTATGATAAAAAGGAGAAGAAGAAGCAGCGGGGCGAATGCCTGCGTGGCCGAATTTCCATATAGATAGACGTGTACATTAAAGTTGTCTATCTGCAAGCTCACTGTCCACCCTTCCTCTTATTACATTTTGATGGAGAGATGGCCGCTTCATCTACATCATCAACTTGCGCCCCCCCCCCACCCCTCCTCCCAATGCTCTCTCCGTGTCGTGTTCCTATCTGGCCCGGACACTTGATTGTTTCTGAGCCCGTGTTGACCCCATAAAGAGGAACCTTCGCCTGGTTTTCCTGCCACGGTTTTCTTGTGTTCATTTGCGGTTCTTATTGCTCAATCTAGCCTCTTCTTTAAAAGCTACAGTTCATGATTCCCCAGTGGTGAGGAGAAAAAAAGGGGAAGAGGAAGAAGGGAGGGAAAAACAGAAAGGCAGCTCCTCATCATGGTGCTTCTAGGCTTACATGTAAATTAAAACGCAATTAAAAACAGGCAAATAAGCTGTTCCCGGGAGATGTGGAGGGGAGGGGAGGAAAGCGAGGAAAGGGCTCTCAGGATAAGGGCCTGCGTCACTCATCATTAGCATGGCATTAGACTGAGGGGAGCTAAATCTGAACACTGGGTCACAGGCACATTTAGAGGAGCTGCGTCTGCTGTACTGCGAGGTCGCCACGCCGATGAAAATAGCCGCACCATCCCGCGCAGAGGGATTCGCGTCTGCTTCTGATCACAGAAAAAAAAAATCCACACAATTATTCAGTGGATTATTCAGCTATTGTTCTCTGAGGCGTGCTATTGTGTTCTTACTATTGCGCTGTTGTGTTTTCCCGCACAAAACCCGTGGAGTGTCGATCATTGTTGGCAGCGAATAAATAATTTCAGCATACACCAGCAACTGTGCTGCATGCATGAGCAGAAAGATGCACTCTCTCAGACATCCCATGCTATCCTCCTCGCTTCAGCTCAATAGAGTCCCCCAGGGATGACGTTTTTTCTGGAGGCCAACCAGGAAACTAACGGCGCCCTGCATCCCTAGTCAAAAATCCTGCAAGATTTTTCCATGTATTTTAGATTATTGCAGAAAATTGGCTCTCTGGCTAACAAACGTTTATGATACTTACACGTTATGTTCAGCAAGATAATCTTTACTAATGAACACACCTTACAGGGTTTTTTAAGCCTAAATGTAGTGGCCAGAAGTAAAAAGACATTGCCAGGCTAACACGAACTACACTATGATCGCTTCACCACTGCTACGAGGCTGCAGAGTCGTGTTCAGCACGTTTCTGGTTGATGACGTTCTGTAGTCTCATTTAGCCACTTGCCGTGTTTTTTAAGACACTCAAAAGCTTCAGAGTTCGCGAGCTGGGTATTTACTGATGTATTTTGTGTCGTAGAACAAAACTGAAAAGTCTCTTCAGCTTGTGTTAAGCACAGACCTTATTTCCGGCTTCCAACCAAAAAGCCATTCAGAAAACACACCGACTTTGAGATGAGGGAAGCAGAGGAGCTGAAATTCAAACTGATTTTCGGATTTTAGGACTCATTCCTGGGATTCTAGAGAACATTCAAGAGACCTCCAGGAATGAAACCTACAAGAAATCGGTTATCATCTTAGCACCTCCAGTTCCCTCATCACATGGAGCCACACCAAACACAGCTTTACAGTGACGTAGCCATGGCGACGTGACTGTAATGTAGTTCATTTATAGCTTAGCAATAGCTTTTTACTTCTGGCAACTACATTTAGGCTTCAGTAATCCTTAAAGTGGTGTTCATTCATAAAGATTATCTTGCTGAACAAAAACGTGTAAGAGCCAAATACGGTTACGACAAATCTTACCATAAAACTTCAATTAATAGCCCAGGCTATTTGCTTACATCACTGAACTCAGCTCTTTATTTTGGACAGGCGTCTATATGGGACGGGTTTTTAATTCCTTTCACACAAAACTGTTGCTCAGCAAAGAAGCGAAATACAACCAAATTAATTATTTAAACCTATTTTTTGAGTCTGTCTCGTATACCATACCAGTATTACCGTCTTCTTCGGTGCTTATGGTTTCAGTAAAATAAAATGAATGATAGAATAGTAGACCAAGTCTGTAGCGTATCCATACTGACAAAAGTTTAAACATGTAGCAGTTAGTCAGTAACCCAGTTTTATACATCCAAAGAACTTCTCTAAAAATGAACTACACGGTAATACGGCCTCTAATTGAGACAGGCCTTTATTTGTAAAACTGTGCAGCCATGCGCAGTAAAAGGGACTCCGATTTTATTTGAAGTATTTTCTGCATCGATCCAAGAGGGAACCAGGGCGACATTAGCTTTCGGGTTGGCCTACAGAAAAACGTCATCCCGGGGCACTCTATTTAGCTATTGTTCTCTGAGGCCTAACATTGTGTACTTACTGTTGTGTTTTTCCACGCAAAACCTGTGGAGTATCTTTCATTGTTGGCGACGAGTGATTTATTTCAACATGTTGCAGTAACTGTGCTGCATGCATGAGCAGAAAGACGCACCCTCTCAGACATCCCCATGCCATCCTCTCGCTGCAGCTCAATACTGTATCGACAAGTCGTACATTCAGCCGCATTCTGCCAGAATTCCACTGCACCACCTCCTTCCTCCGCCCCTGATCTCGGCCCTCACCCCTACCACCCCCCGTGGAAGCCTGGCGCTCTACGTAGGCCCCCCTTCTTCCTCTTCCCTCTCTCTCCCAGGCTCCCCGCAACCCCCCTACCGCCTGCTCAGGCTCCTGGGTAGAGGGGGGATCAGTGGGGGAGGCTTATGGTGGTGGTGGTGGTGGAGGTGGTGGGGGTGAACCCCACACGACGGCAGCCTTACAGGCAAGCAGGCGGTAGGGCGCAGAGGGGTAGAGGGAGGGAGGAGAGCCCACCCTGGCAGAGGAGCACCCCTCTCTGCAGACCTGTCGCCTCGGTGCAACAATGGCTGTGACAATGACACTGGAGGAGGAATTTCCGCTGCCCCCACCCCACCCCCCACCCACATATACACACACACACACACACACACACACACACACACCTCCCCTCCCCATCTTCATCGTGCATTAAAATCAGCAGCGCCAAGATGAATGGCTTCCTAATAGCTTTCATTTGTTACAATTATCATAATTAAACATATGTCAGGGGCAGACAAAGGAAACGGGAGATTTCTGTGTTAGCACCTGAAGCAGAAGGAGATGCAGGCGCTGGAGAGGGATAGCTATTGTTACAGCGTAATTAGCCCGAATGTGTGTTGTAATCACACAGCATATTTACACCGAGGAGCTCCGTGATTCACACAGCGAGTTTCCGTGTTGTTTTCAGCAACAGTGCGATTCTTCTGTCTCTTTGCCCTTTGTGTGCATGTTTCATCTGTATGTCCTTGCTACATGAGCCTGTTTGATAGTGGAGCTTAATGACCGCCCGCTGAGCGCTGTGAGAATGGCTATAGGGCCCTCTTAACATTTTTCTAACACCCCCCCTCCTCCTCCTCCTCCTCCTTCGCGTACTCCTCTAAACCCTGTCCTTGCATTCTGTCTCTTAAACCAATCAACTCTTTTCTCCCTCGTCGCTGTGGAGGAATGAATCGGATGCTTGGCTGTGGTCGACGCAGAGCTCTTTCTTTCTTTCCCGTCTCCTTTTTGTTCCTCTTTTCCTCTTCCCACCACACCTTTTTCTTCCCCTTGCCCTGTGCATCAATCACACTTACCCAGCTTTCCTCCTCCTCCTCCTCCTCCCCTCATCTCTCCATTCCCTCAGTTGGCACTCCTGGCACTGTGGGTGGTTGGGTGCCAAGCAGGGGAGGCCTTCTGCCCCCCCACCCCACCCCCTCCTTGAGCCACCATTTTGTGGATTGCTTCTCAAGTGAGCCAGCTGTGTGCATGCAGAGCGAAAAACAGAAAAAAATAAAAATAGGGAGAATGATGAAAGAAATTGGGTGTTGCAATGGAAAAAAGTCCACAAGGCTGAGCTGCACCGTGCTCCCTGCTGAGACCGGATCAGAGATCAGGACTTAACCTGACCCCTGTTCCCTCGTACGGGCACATTTACACCCTCATAAATACACTCCACAAACATTCTTACGTGCATTACTTATTTTCTTTCTCACTCAAATCAGACAACCTCCTTAAACTCACAGAAAAAGTTAATGTTCAACTAGATTTCCTGGTTTTACATGTCTTAAGGAAGTATATCTATCTTTCCAACAAGTAATGACATAAAGCACTGACACAAAATGACACCTTGACGGGGGAAAAAATCCCTTCAAACAGGAGATAAAAAAACCAGACTGGCTTACCCTGAGTTTATCTTCGTGTTTTAGATAACAGCTTGTTTGACCTTGATGCTTTCAGCAAGGACAAAATAAAAGCTGAAAGCTTTTTTTTTTTTATAAAGCACTCATGGAGCATTAAAAGGTCTACAAGTTTCCAGAACACAAGGACAATTTTGAGAGCTTTGTGAACATCCACAAAGTTGTCTGAATATGTGTTTGTTGTTGTTCATTTAGAGGCATTTTCACATCGTGAAAAGCTGAAAAAAAGGGGGAAATACACCAGAAGCGTATCTGATGTGTTGAATTTGAATTGAGAAAATTTCCACAACTACTTCTCATCAAAATCACCTGATTGCCATCGGTTAAATTTCACCAGCTTCCTGTTGAATTTCTCGCTTTTTTTTTAAATGTGTGTGTCGTTTTATTTACCTGCAGATTTCGCTTTAAACTGTCGGAAAATCAAACCTTTCCGCAAAAAAAGGTTGATTTTACTCTGAGCGACTTTTCACAACCGCGTGCCGTCGAAATCACAGGTGAACAAGTGCAAAAGGGACACGAGCTCACCTGAGCGCATTCCTGAGAGGGCGCGCAGACCACGGAATCACTGCAAATATTCACATTCATGAAGGAGAAGATTAGATTACCCTATATCTGGGATCTTAAAAGGTTTTTGGTGAATTCGAGGTTATGATTTGAAGCTTGTGATAAGTTCATGGATCAGCAAGGTGCTTCGGGCAGTTTGGATCTGGCCACATGAGTGAAAAACGCACAAGATTTGCGCAAAAATATGTATTTTTTTTAAAGAACGAAATTGCTCAAACCTTCATACTTAATGTGCAATCTGAGCGCTGTAAATTAAGAAGTCACTCGCGTGTTTGGTGACGCTGTTTCTCTTTACAGTCAGGTGATCGAAGCCAGCTCTGATGAAGCTTTTTGATTTTTTTTTTTTTAAGCACAACCCAATGTATTGAGAGGATATCGAGCTGTGATCAGATCACAGACTCCGACAGGCTGAGTCAGAGGATTTTCTAAATGATTATCTCTTGTCTTGACGCAGACTGCAGGCGTCATTCCCGCCGGCGCAAACACAAAATGACACATAATTTGTATTTTGGGTACCTGGTGAGTAAACAGAGCTCACGGTGAATACCACACTAACTCCAAAATTTGGTTCTGTAGTGCTCTCAGAGCTGTCAGCTTTTGAATATGCATTTCGATTCGTTTAGATCTATTCAAAGACAAAACAATGCTTGAGGAAATGATGGGTCCTTGTTGCAGTTTTTTTTATCAAGCGCTCGTTTGTTTGTCACAAACTTAAATTCTGTCTCTCTGTGTTTCTCTCTCCGTCTCTCTCTCTCTCTCCTTTCATGCTGTTGCTAGGGAAGCAGGGCGTATGCGCTCCCTGGCCGCGGCTGAAGGGCACAGGAAAAAGCAGGAATAAGGCGAAAAGACGGAGTTTAAATCGAGCATGTTTGCGATGTTTGAGTCTTGACCCCTTCCTGCACACATTTCAAGAGCGAAACTCGGGAATTAATGAGTGTAAAACGCCGTATTTCGGCGCTTTTTCTCCATTGCCTTATATGGCAGGGCAGAGATATATCGTGCCTGTATTTAATAGGCTGGCCGCTGCCGCTCTGCTCAGAGGCTTCATTTTAACCCTTGTGGTGCTGAATTATTTTTAGAGCAAGAAAAGCATCGGGTTTTTTTGCTCGTTTAACTCTATCTTGACGCGATCAGTACCACGCACGCAAACGAATTGCGGCTTTTTTGGTGACAATCACGCGCACAAATCACAATTTACGCACAGATAGGCTATTTGACGCACGGCTCACGTTTTCTCTCATGTTTCCAATTAAGTACCCATAAATCCGGTGACTTAATGCGGACGACATTTACAGCACAGAGTACACACTCGGTGGTGATGTGGTTTATGTTTTTGGATTTAAATTGTCAGGATGCAGATAGACAACCGATATTACGACCAATAACGGGGCAGTGGTGGAGAATTTAGGAGGGGGGCGAGCTGAGCGCTGCTGTGGCACCATTAGAAAGTTGCCACAGGTAGGCTGAAGGCTGCACAGCAACCCTCTGCTATGTGTCAAGTTAATGGCAGTTAAGCCCAGAGGACATGGCACTGGTTTGATGATCTGAGTGTGTGTGACCTATATAGCAGGGCGCTGTCACCAGATCGAAGTGTAAGTGTGGTGTTTGAAGGGAAAAGGAAATTTCCACACAAAAAAAAACGATCAAAAAGGGAACTTGTCTTTAATCAGTTTCTCAGCTCGAGTAATAAACAAGTTTTGGTTAAACATAGCTGTCAGTGTTAGACATTATTGTTATACAAATCTCCTTATGAAACATTTTTGACTGATGTGGAGGTAGATGACTGGTTGACAAAATTGGTCATTCCAGCTCCCCCAGGTGCAGTTCTGCAGCATCAAAACACCTGAAGCAGCTATAGCACATTCTCTATTTTTTTGTTCAGTTATGTGAATTTTAATAGCAGCACATACATCTACCACTTCAAATTAACATCCACATTACATGGCAAACTCAGACAATTCAAAGTATTTTTTTCTCATGTGAATTAGCTGCAGGAGGAGGAGTTCCCACGAGCTTTGCTATCGAAATATACCATAAATCTGCACAAGTGGGTTTTATGTATACGTGCTGTGACGGTAAGGTGGTAACTGATTTGAATTTCCAGATATCCCTCCCGCAGTCCAGCACGCACGGGATAAACCCCAACCTCTGTGCAAGGTCTCCACCTCCCCCTCCTCTCCTGACGTCATGCACCGAGCTGAAGCTATTGCACGAAAAGAGCTGCTCGCAGCCGCACTACTGTGAATATCTGTAAGCTCATAGCCAGGACTGTGGAGTGTGCAGAGGAGAGAGCGCGAGGAGGAGAGGTGGAGGGAATACAGTTGGATTTGGACACAACTGGAAAACTACCAAACGCGCACAGTACGCACCGAGCGGAAGGCACATCGACGGTGCGTAGCCAACATTTCACCTACTCTCTCCCCCCACTCGCGTCCTCCTGCGATCGGATCCAGGCGAGAATGGAGCTCCCCGCCGCCGGAGAGCACGTCTTTGCGGTGGAGGGCATCGAAAAGAAGCGCATCCGCAAGGTAAGAGAGACAGAGGAGGGCATGTTTGCGAAACGCGCTCGGGACGGTGAAATATTGACACGAGCTTCACCAAATTTTCCTTCTCTGCCATCACAGGGCAAGATCGAGTACCTGGTCAAGTGGCGAGGCTGGTCTCCCAAGTAAGTCTTAATGCAACATTTTGTCACATTATTAACCATTGCATTTGAAAAAAAACATAATTATTGCAACAAAACAAGTGTTAGTTTAAAAAATGGTTTTCATCAAGGGCGCACAGTGTGTGTTTGTGGCTGATGTGTGTGCGTGCATGTGTGTGTGTGTGTGTGTGTGTGTGTGTGTGTGTGTGTAGGCTGGGAGCGCGCGGTCGGTATGTGTTTCAGTGTATCCGCGGATGCCTTCACTAATTTATGCGAGGGAAGGGGGTAGGCACAACCATGTAATCCCGTTTTAATTATTTCTGCTCTGCCAGCGAATTTACGAGACAGTGGTGCTAAAATGGCCGACTGTATGTTGGTACTGGAGGACCGTTTGGAGAGCACACACACACACACACACACACATACACACACACACTATTTGTGTGTGACATGTTGGCTGTGCAGTTGCGTGTCCTCGCGGTTGATTCGCAGTAGCGGGAATGTGGCTGATAGTTGGTGCGTATTTAAATGAGAGTAAACGAGCGTGCAGAAACACCTATGCTCTACCTGTCCGCTGTGCACCGGCTGCACGAATAGTGAAGATGTGGGAATGTGTGTGAGGCTGCAGGCCTGTGTGTCAGTTAGAAAAGGAAGTCTGCACGTGACAGCTCTCTGACAGTTGGTCTCTTCTCTCTGCAGATACAACACATGGGAACCAGAGGAAAACATCCTTGACCCGAGGCTCCTCGTCGCGTTTCAACACAGGTGAGAGAGATGTGGACTTCGGACGAGGCCGCAGCAGCCTCCAATTCAGCCGTGACCATATATGGGCATGGGAGGAGGGGCGCTCCTGTAACTCTAGCACTACCCCCCCACCCCTCCTCATCCCCCTCCCACTCCTCCACAGGACTGTCTCCTGGGGAAAAGGCTGGGGATGTGGTAGTGAGAATTCCCAAATCATACTAATGGGAAGGTCGGACACAAGGAAATATGCATGGATGTAGATGTAAATTCTAACAAGTTATCACCTGATTACGTGATTTTGCGCCAGGAATCAGAGGCCAGCACAGCACACCGTGACCCAGTTTCACAAAGAAAACAGAAGTAGCTACCTTTTTTGACAAAAGGTGCACGATGGGCCAGTGGGAATGCTAAAGCGATTGCGGATCAAACAGCAAATATGTTCATATCCATATACACGTCACATTTTACCAGTGACCGTGCTTTGTAAAGCTTCAGCAGGACAGGTGCTGGATTAGTAGCTGCACTTCAGAGCCTGACTGTTTTCATTTAGGGTGCAAGACACAAAGCAGCAGTTTGTTGTGGTTTCATGAGAGGAGGCCAAGCTGCTGCCTGATGGGAGTCTCATCGCTATTACCAGTCTGAGATCTGCTAACAGGCTGAGCTGCGCTTGATTTCTGCAGGCTGATTTCATATAATGCCAAAAAAGTAAACCATTCAGCAACTCAAGTTTCAATCTTGGAGCCCATCTGCTATTGGTCTGACAACAATAAAGCCTCTGGGTGCAAGAGCCAATATTTTGGCTTTGTAGGTGTAGGGTTTGGATGCAGGGGACACACCCCACTCATTACTAAGACAGTGTGCATTTGTCCCCGCCATTAAAAACAACAGTAGCACAGGGCTTTTGTTTGGACAAGATTAAAAACATTGCATGATGAATTGATGCAAAATGCACAAATTGGTGCATTAAAATTCACCAGAATGCAGGAAATTAAGACCCCCCCCCCCCTCAAACCCCCACAGGGGGGTTTTCAGCCCCGACAAAATGTAGCAAAGCGTTTATTCAAACTAAAATGGTGTTGCGTTGAACACTCTGTTGGGTTACAGGATTCAAAGTGGCTTTATTTGCATGAAAACATATACAATGCCAAAACAAGCGTGAAATATAAACAAAAAAGTACAATAAGTAAAGATCTGATAGACAGTTATTTATATTTAAGTAGTTGTTGATTGGGTAACACCTCTTCACTCCAATCAAAGCAGAGAAAATAAACCTCAGAGCCTGTTGTACACTGTTATGAACTAACATGTCATTCAACCTGGAAAACACAGCAAACCAATGCACAGAGTTTTGAGATTAAAGGTTCTCCAGTTATGGCCAGCGCATATATGGACTGAAAAGCTCTATGGTGGCAGGTGTGGTTAACTGTCTGAACCACTAAGGGAGGTGAAACATCTGACAGTAAACAATGACATAAAAAACATAGAATAAGTACATAGGGAAACAAAAACACTGATGTGAAAGACATATTCCAAAACAAACGGATCTCAACTGGATAAAAACATCTCAAGATTCTTTATATAAAAATGACAAAACTAATAAGTCAAACGATAGTCAATGGGTTCCAAGATTGTATTTTGACGAATGTATTCCACCTCTCCACATGGACTTTCTGGTCATTCAAGCCTAACTAGTCAATACTATATGGACTAACCAACGGAAACCAGAACAATACATATAATAAAGTCTTGTCCCATCGCCAAAAGATTTTGCATACGTACAGAATCAGTTTATAGAGATTACACTAGTTTGAGCATAACATACAGCTACCCTCTTTGACAGAATGAAACAGAATGTCTCGCCTTGCACGCGTAAATCGACAACCTGCTTTGGGTCAAGAGAAGGTTTAACAGAAGCCTGTAAGATAATCCGAAACCCATCAATGTCAATCTCAGAGGTTGAGATGTTAATGAATACTAATGCTGCTGTCATTTTAGCCCCGTGGCGTGGCACAACATCTTGTCTGGGTTGCTGGACTCATGAGGCCTGTGAGATACACTCTCTGTTGGCCACCGCGCAGCTCATGGGACTGGGTAAAGACACGATGGCTGTGGAAAGGAATTCGCATTTCTGAAAAGGCTAATTGACACGCAGTGCTCTCCAGCGTTTCCAGTATACCGCTCTCATATTCCCCCGCAGCCTGCCTGCCGAGCTGTGTGTGTGTGTGTGTGTGGCTCTCTGCTGATGGTCATGGAGTGCTGCCTCTGCGCCGTGTGTGTGGATTCCTCTCTGCTCCCAGAGGATGGGGGAGGGGATCCGACAAGGGAGGCTGTAATTGCCAAATCTTCTGTGAATAGGGGTCACCCCGTTGGACGCTGTTTTGAAAATCGCGCACACATTACAGCATTAAAATGTGGACTGTTTATTGTGGCAATTTTCTGGCAGCTCTGATAGTTTGAACATCTGCAGCAAGAGGCCAACAATAGGCCGGGCTCACGCATGCCCGGTGAAGCCTGCGTGCTGCCGGCCCTCACCCGCTGCTGGTTATTTATGAGCCAATGATGAGTCAAGGTTTATATCAGGGAGTGATAATTCACAGACAGGCCCAGTGCTTGGTCTAGTCAGTATAACACGTTTCCCTCTCTACTCCCTTTATAAAAACAAGTACAAGCAATGTTTATTAGTCGGTTATTAATCACCCTACATTTTCAGAATGTGGGCGTTGTGTTGCACAAAGCATGGTGGTTTGCATGTTTTCAACAGCAGCATGTATCCCAGAAGAAGTCTACAGTGTTGTATTTATCCCATTTCATCCCTACCTCATGATCCTAATTAGAGATTGAATGTAGAAGGAAGGGCATGCTGCAGGAGGGAGGATGTTTGAAAGACTAGGAGAGATTTTCCCCGCTGTAGCCTTAATTGAATTTCTCCGGGATAATGAGAATATGGAATGGGCCGATTACCATGGAGAGCTATGCAAATAAGGACCATAATGCTTTGCAGCGGGTCACATGTGGGCATTCATTAGTCCTCCGAATCTAAATTCCACTTTTGACCTTGAATAGGTAGAAGAAAATGAACGAACACTCCAAATGTCAAACCTGTAATTTTCCTTGTGATATAATTAGATTTTTTAATGCAGAAAGGTGAAACACTGTCACTCAAATGTGATGTTGTAAGTAGAAGGTAAATACAGCGCATGGAAATGTAATTATCTTTTGTTTTCGCAGAGAGAGGCAGGAGCAGCTGCTGGGATATCGCAAACGGGGGCCGAAACCAAAACATCTTTTGCTCCAGGTAATTATCCTCTTTCTCATCGATGAGTCATCACAGATTCTGTGGAATTGTCCTGTTTTTCAGTTTCACCCTATCAAAGCCAAAAATGGGGGAGGGGAGGCCTGTCAAGTGTTTTTGAGCTACACTCATTATGCTCGTGGTTATTAATAGATTTCTTTGGAAAAGGTGCAGTAAGAGGTAAGGCTGGGATGAAGTTCTACAGCTGGATTTGTCTGCATACTCATCATGAAACTGGATTTGCTGCCTGGGGTTACGCAAGCTTGAGTGCACTCGTTTTATCTGCATGTTCATTATTTCTTTATGCTAAATAGCTTCATCTGCAGAACACAGTTTCAAACAGAGCGTGTTATTGTAGTCTTTTCTGAGAATGTTTTCTTTCATTTCCTTGTTTTTAAAAAGTAGATGGCTGAGAGTGGCACTCGTGACGTGCTCTGACTGTCTTAGCCGGGGCCTTTGCAGGACCACACTCTGAGCCAAATGTGATTATATATTTCCAGAGCTGATTGCTATGCAGTGTCACTCCTTAAGAGGCATACCACTCTGCCAGAGTCACACGTGGCCAGCAATCAGGGATAAAGCGTGACATGTCTGGTGGCACTTCTCTGACCCGAGGTCACAGCCAAAGCGTCTTGAGCGTTCCGCTGCAGTGCACCTCTGACGGCCCGAGGGGTCAGTCTGTACAGGAGGAGGGGGGGAGGGGGCAAGATGGTGGGAGGGGGTTCATAAGCTGGGCACTGATTGGATGGTTTATTTAAATTTTCAACAGGCTTTGGCATTCAATAAACTTTAATTTTAACTGTATTTTGGCATGCAGGTTTGCATATTTTAGCTGTAGCATGCTTTAGAGCTCTCTTAAAGGGCTACTACACCAACTTTACTTAAAAAACGTAGTATGCTTGTTGTGCTGAAGTTGTGAAAACGGTTGTATAATGGCTCTTGTGGTCTCTGGAGGAGCAAGTAACCCTGATTATGTCATAGTGATGTCATCAGGGTTATCTAATCTTGGCCTTGGAGACCACACAATTTCAACATAAAAGCCTGCGCTACAAAATGGGTGAAGGAGTTTAACAGACATTAGTGATTGCCAGGCAGGGAGGGTGAAAATACATTGATGTGTCTGGTCTATATAAGAAATCGGTATGTACTAGTGACTAAAAATCAGGATGTTGCAGCCTCTATATCTTTTTTAAATTTAATATCATGAAATTACATTTGATACTGAAGTACAGTAAATGTCAGAAACTTCAAGATATGCGCTATTTTTAATTTTCTAGAAGGTGAATTTACCTTCTACTAAAGTCATTTTCTGCTAAGAAGTCTTTACTTTTACTCAAGTGTTGCTTTCTGACACTTCATCCACCACTGTTCAGTATTAAATTGGCTCACTTTTCATTTAGACATCCGAGAATTCCTGTCCTTATTATTACAAGTTGGCTTACTATATTCTTGACTTAACTGTAAGATTTTGATAAAAACAGGTAAAATGTTGAACTTGTTGTTTTGTCTCTCTTGTCAAGGTACCCTCATTTGCCAGAAGATCCAGTATCCCTGCTGGTTTTGAGGAATCATCTCAGGATGCAGAGGCTAGCCTCAAGTCTGATCTTGTCCCGTTTCAGCGTCCCCAGCCTCAACAGTACCAGCTTAACAGCAAAAAGCACCACCAGTACCAGCCCAGTAGTCAGGAGGTCCCTGCTGACCAGCCAACTAACGGCAAGAAGAAGTTTATCTACCAGCTCAATAGCAAGAAGCACCACCACTACGAGCCTGACCCCAACATGTACGACGCGCAGGCCTCCAGGCTCAAAGAGGTGGTCAAAGTCCAGGAGCCGGCCAGTAAACCGCCGAATCCCGGCTGGAACTTACCACTGGCTTTACAGCAGAAATGGGTTCGGGACAAAGACACAGGCTGCTTGAGCAAAGTCAAAGAGTTGGCGGTGGAGATGAGGAAACCAGCTGTTAAAGACGCTGAGAGCGAACAGGCCCTCAAACCCAACCCTAAAGACGCGACCCTGCCGAGCACTGTTAGCAGCAAAATGAAGATAATCAAGAACAAAAACAAGAACGGACGCATTGTTATTGTCATGAGCAAATACATGGACAGCAACAAGGTTCACGGAGCAAAGGGTAAACACGGGGAATCGTCGGGCGAAGCGAAACCCCAAAACACCAAACTGTCAGAGAACAATCCAGCGCACACAACCAAAATGGCAGAGCACCCAGAGAACGGTATCCCCAAAGAGCTCTGTAACGGCAGCTCCCCACCTGCCGCTGAGCATCCTATAAAGTGTTCCCCAAAGGACAGACATTTCTCCAAACCTTCGCCAAGCACAGCAGAGGAATACAACACCGAAGTGGCTCGCGGTCAGGCCGATTTACCGGACGATCTACCGCTTCAGCTGACTGCCAGCTCGCCTCTAACATCCTGGGCTGTTGACACCAACATCCCAACCCCTACGTCCATCGACCAGATCAGGATCCCATCTTTTCCCAACGACCGCAAACGAAAGCTTTCAGATCCAGCAGAGGACAGGAGCGTCTCTAAAACCTTCCTGACATCCAGAAGCTTCAGCGTCCCGAGCACTGTGGTCACGCCACCTCAGGACAAACCTATGGACCTCCATTGCAGCGGCCCACGCCGCAGCAGCTCGTGTACATATGAGGTCGCAGACTCTGGCAGCCAAGAGGAGCCGATGGATCTCAGCTGCCCAAAGACTAAGAAGCAGGCGGAGCCGGAAATAGAGCCGGAACCTGCGGTCACAGAAACACCTCCTGTCATAGAAGAATCTCAGAAATCTACAGAAAAATCAAAAGAAGCACCTGTTAAAAAAATCTCGCCGTTCATGGGAAATATCATAATCACTGACATCACGACAAACAGTCTCACCGTCACCTTCAAGGAATATGTGTCTTTCTAAGAAACCGGACTACCAGTGACCGATTGGATGAATTTTGTGAATATGTGCATATGTAAAAATATCAGAATTTTGTATATGTGGAAATTTATAATTTATCATTCAAATTCAATATGTTTCTTATAATGTTTTATACTGTAACTCCAATGTGACATCGTAGCCAAGAAAGTGCCCTCGAGGATTTGAGCGAATGCATTCAGGTGGATGTATTCCACTTTAAAAAAAAAAAAAATACTGTTTATTGTCATGCGGAGCTTAATGGGATACTTTTGCTGTTGTTTCATACCTGTACCAAACCTATAACCTGAGATGTATGAAGGTTTATACATATTTTGTATAAATAATATCACATATTTTGGTCCTGATAGAAGTTAGAGAGGATGTTGATGAGTATATGCTGATCAAAGATCAAATTGAAAGCACTTAATTACATTTTCATACGTTTGTGTCTTTAGGAGAAACAGCCGTTTTCTTTAAGTCTTATGTCACTTTTTACTCCACACAGGTTCCCTTAGACTGAACTGGCGAATTTTGTTGCACGTTTTGTTTGTGGCTTGTTTGAGAAAACATGATTAGCCATGACATCCAAATCGAAAAAGCAGGTGTGTCTGAGTGTAATGCAAACACACACTGGCTGTGTCAACAACCTCAAAGAAATGTCTCGCTCTTTCCCTTTTTTTTTGTCAGGTTTTGGTCTAGCAGAGCTGTCGGAGAATATGCCGTCGCAACCCGATCTGTAAGGTTACTGCACATTTCAACAATCACCTTCAACAAAATGTGACGTCTCACAGGTCTGTTACCATTAACAAAACGGTGTGGTTTATCAAACGTGTTACTTCCCGTTAAGACGATATATTGATACTTAATTTATTACATTATTGTTGACCTCTCATACTGCTGGAGTTACTTTAAAAGTACATCTGCTAGTCTCATTAGGAGCCTCCTAATGTCGCACAGATTAATCATCTCATTTTGCTTTTGAAGCTCATGACATGACCCGAAAAACACGTTATACTGCTATTTGCTTTATAAAAAAGCTACCATTAACGTTACACAGATTAAATGTGAGTGGCGAGGCTCCTTTTGTGTTCTGTTACATGCGATCCAATGAGTGCAAGCTGTTTTGATTATGCTGCTGAGTATTCAAATGTCAAAGCTGTTGGATGTATTTGAGTCTAAATTGCCTTCTACGCACGTTTAATGCAAAACCAGTTAGAATGCTAAAATGCTATGACATAAAATGAAGTCTATTTATTGACATTTGTTCAAAACCAATTACAAAGATGCTCTCTGCATCAGAAGCTGCACTTGATTCTGAACAGTTGATGAAAATATTATGAGTCTGTTTGCTCCATCTTTTGCTTTCTTTTCTTCATTCTGCCTCGCGCTTGGTTCAAAATCAAAATGATTGATATAAAGTACCACAAGTTGGTTGAGTTATTGCTATTGGCACAGCTTATTGGATGGTATGTTCCACAATAAAGAAAGAGAACTGACCTCTGATACGTTTTGATGATTGGCTGGCCGGCTGGTGTGTTGATATATTGAACATTCTGTTGGCAAACCTCTCATAGTCGTCTCTGGTGTTCCAGTGAGAGATTTATGTATCATTGTTCATGCTCTGCAGTTGTTATGAAGCCTTTTCTGCTCATACGGAGAAAGAACGGAACAATAAACACTAGAAACACTAACTTGGTTGTGAACCATGAATAGGAAAACAGATCATGTTGCATAATCACAAACGATCCTGCACAAAGGACCCTCTGTATTGCATAACTGCACCGGCTGCTTGTATTATTAAAACTTTGCCCATGCATTATTTTTCTACTGCAGCTCGACTCAGAACAGGAATGTAAACACACAACATAGCTGCAGGGAAGGCTGTTATGCAATTCTGAGATTGTATCAAGAAGAAAGGCGTCATGGAGGGTAAGTATTTGGACGTCACATGGCTTTCAAGCGGGTGATCACAGTGTGGCAGCTAAGGGCATCAATTACATGCCATTTAAATATAATGTTTCTGCAGTAAGCTTCATGGCATTTTCAGACCACTGGGTGAGTTACTATATAGGGCTGTGTTGCCGCTTTAAGAGGCCTGTGTCACCATGACACAGCAGTTTCCCTACGGTGTTATCATACAGTAAAATTTAGAGGCGAGTTCAGATGTGTTCACAGATACACATGCAAATCTTTAAATACACACGTGTACATCTCTGCTGTTAAGAAAGAACTTAAAGGTCACGTGTGTTGGATTTAAAGAGCTATATTAGCAGAAATTGAATATGATATTATGAGTATGTTTTCAGTGTCTAATCGTCTTCAAATGTTTTTGTTACCTTTGAATGAGCCGTTTTAGTCTACATAGGGAGCAGGTACTTGTTCATAGAGATCGTCATGTTGCAGAGCCATGTTTCTAAAGTAGCCCAAAATGGACAAAGCAGTGGCTCTTAACAGGGCTGTTCACGTTCTCGCATTTTTGGTCAGCCACCACAGTCAGCAGCCCCTCCATGATGACCAGATCTGAGAAACACTGATTCTTTTTTTTTTTTTGCCTTTTGCCCTTTTCCTTTATCAGATAGGTCAGATTAATGAATGTGAAAGGCAGAGATAGAGGGGATGACATGCAGCAAAGGGCTGTGGGTTGGAGTCCAACATGTGGTCACTGGGACAAGGACACAGCCGTTGCACATGGAGCACCCTCTCCACCAGGTGAGCTACTGAGTACCCAAAAAAAGCACTGAATTTTGGTGTGAAACTGCTTTACTCACTTTTTTACTGGTTTAAATTAGCTGGTCAGACAGGAAGAAACCCCTGTGGACAACTCAGCTCCTGCTAAAAAAAAACCTCCTGAACAACAAACGCTTAAGGAAGTTTTGGCTGGTTGTAATCCTCACTGCTAAACGCCGCTAAATCCCCCAAAATATTACACACTGTTCCTTTAATAGGCCTTGTCATTGGCTCTGTTCCATTCAAATGCTCCTGTGAGGGGTGACAGTGAGCAAGCATGCAGGATCCTCAAGTCAAAGCAGCTAAATGGGATTCATCCTTTACTCATTTTTTTGTCTTTACAGCTCTGTTGTTCCTACTGTGACATGTTGAAGTGTCTCCGGTGAGAAAGGCCTTTTGCTGACCTTGCATGACTTCACCAAATGTTGTGGACGTCTCTGCTGTAGCTGTCAGGTCAGTATTGTCTGTACACACGAGGTCTGTTGCATGTCAGTGCGTCCAGGGAGATGTTTCTCTCCTCGGTTACTCTTGCTGAGGTTTCTTCCATTAATTTTTTCCCTGTTGAAGGAGTTTTTTTTGCAGAGTTTCTCTTTATCTGAATGGAGGGCCGTGTGCCACCCAAACATTTTCTAATTCACAATTTTTTTTTTAAAAAGTGGTTCACACTGGGTATTGTTTTTATACTTTTAGTATACATAAGATGCCAGATTGACTAAAACAGCATGAAAATAGAGCTTGTTTATCAATAAAGTGCCAGCAGAGGATCCCCTGTACACCATGACCCCAGCCCCCATTATCCTAAAATCCTAGAAAATTCCCAAAACTCTAGAAACGTACAATCTGAAACATCCTTAAATACTAGAAATACAAATGCTAGAAATGGCCTTAAATACCATAAATGCCCTGAAATCCTTAAAATGTTGTTGAATCCTAGAAATGTCCTACAATCCGAGAAACATCCTGAAATCCCAGACATCCTAAAATATGATAAATGCCCTAAAATCCTTTAAAATGTTGTAAAGTCCTAGAAATGTCCTAAAACTGTTATGGGGCCTCTGCGACTGGCCCCTGGCCTCCTGTCATTTCACAAAGATGCCCCCCAAGCAAAGCAAGTTGAATATTTTTGGTCTATAAGGACAGAAAGTGTCCTGTTCTGTGCAGATTGTAGAGATAATGACGCAAATTTGTGATTTTGGTTATTGGACTGTAGAAATAAAACTGACGTGACTTAAGGAGGATCATTACAGGGCCTGAAGGCAGGGCTCTGATCTGAACATGAGAGCACAAATTGTTGTTCTACTGGAATCTCAAGCTTGTACAATTATGAACTTTGTGTGTGTGTGTGTGTGTGTGCGTGCGCTTAGTCATGGGAGTTGCCTATCAAAAAATGTGACACAAACAGAGAAACATGACTCACTAATACTCTTTCTTGTTCATTCTACTTTAATCAGAGGAACTGCAGTCAAACGAAAGAGGCCCTATAGTTTCAGTTCCAGCATTTCCACCTATTTTCTAAAATGTAGAAACCTCTGAACTGCCCTGTGATCTTCATTCTGTCGCCAGGTAAGAATCACTTTGCGCAGAGATGGCCTCTGTGGCTTTCCGGCGCAAAAGTGCGTAAAATCCACATTAAGACCAAAGTCAGAAAATGACTCTCAAATCGTAAAGGCCAAAGTTAACATCACCTTCACTGATCTGTAATCTGAGCTCGAGGATCTAGCAGTTTGTCAGTATAGTGCGACAATTTCGCAAGAATTACTCAACTTGTGCTCTTTCTCTCTCTCTCTCTCTCTCTCTCTCTCTCTCTCTCTCCCTCTCTCTCTCTCTCTCTGGGATCTCGTGGTGGAAAAATAACGGGCACAAGTGTGAAAATTAAGAGTTAACTAACATAAAAGTCTAATATCGCCGAATGTGGCCTCTTAATAAAGGAAAAAAAGTAAATAAAATAACAAATTAAGGTTGTATATCTGCTGTTTGGGGACAATCGAGACGCACGTTTTCTCAGCCGAAATCAATTAATGTGAATTTCAAAACCCACGAACACACACAGCTTGCAGATCCGTGTGTGTGTGTGTGTGTGTGTGTGTAAGAGAGAGGGAGAGAAAGAGATAGAGAGAGAAAAGGCTTTCTATAGGCCTTTCATGGCTGTGAACCAACTGTGTGAGTCACTCATGCATCCGTAGGAAACTGAAACATCGTTGAGCGTGGGGGGGGGGGACATATTTATAGACCAAGTGTGATGTTTCACATTCCCCCTTTATCATCGTGCCCAGCAGCAGCAGCAGCAGCAGCCTGCACAGTGTCGGTTTCATCCTCGCAGCCTCACAGGATCATGTCAGCAGCAGGATCGTTTGGATAATTTAGAGCCCTGTGTGTGACCCGGCGGAGGCCTGCTGCTCAGTACATATGTAACATGCAATAGATCTAAATAAAGAGGTCATATTTTTTAAAAATGAGAAAGAAAAGGGGCTTGTCAGGTAAAATGGGACATCAAGTAAAATGGGACAAATGAAGTTGTACATCTTGGGATCTTAAAATATAAGCAGCCAGTCGCCAAACATGTTCTTGAGTTGTTGCTAAAAATGTGATTTACATGGAATAATCTTTTTTTTTGTTTTGAGATACTGTGAGCAGAGAAACAAGTCAAATCCCTGAACTTGAAAGGAAAGCCATGTGAGGTGTTAGTTCTCATATGTTGCTAATGAGAGAACTGCAGCTAAAATAGTAAATGGTTGTAGAGTGTGGGACTTAGCCTATAATTAAAATATTTTCACAATAGACTTAAATTTTAATGGGAGAGTACTTAAAAATGGGACAAAAAATAATCTAAAGTGAGACATTTTTCTGCAGGGAAATGTTTGTAGGCTAACATGGGCTATAAAAGATGTATGCTTTTGTGTGCCACTCTTTCACAGTTCAGACATTTTTCACTATTTTTATCACTGCTGCCATGAGTCCATGTCAGCCACAATAGTCCAAAATTAGCCATAATTGTTACAAACACAGGTCTCTTGTAGACAATATGGCACCAAGGAAACAGGCAACAAAACAACAGTGAAAGCATAGCAGAAAAGTTGAACAGTCGTTACAATATGATATGATAAATTAAAATTATTAATTAAAAAAAAACTCTGATTGTCCCATTTTACCCCACTAGTTAGTTGTCCCATTTTACCTGAACGTGTCAGCAGAGTGAGATTGGGCTTCTCCACCTGTTTAAAGGTTCAAAGTTTCTGGATGATTTTACTTTATAATATATTTTCATCATAGTAATGTAGCAGATAACCTTAACAAGTTAACTCTAAAGGCAGCCTGTAAAATTTTAGGTAGTTTTCTAGATAATCTACCAAAAAGTGTCCCTTTTTTACCTGACTTCACCTTTTTAGTTGAGGAACTACCTGTAATTTCTCTTCAAATACCTCAGCAATAGAAAAAACTGTTAGACACAAATAGATGTCACCTAAAAAAAAAAAAACAAAAAAAAAAACCCCAAACTAAAATAGTGTGAGAAATGTGCTGTTTCTAATCCAAAACATGCGCTCAATTGTGGTAAAGCTGCAGGTTTGAGCCACAGCTTCACAGTTTTTCCCTTGTGGTTTCGTTTTTTTTAAAGTGTGAGCCACCTTCAGCAGAAAATGTCGCCCGGTAAAGTAGGACAGTGAACAGCGAGCAGTGTGCAGCAGTTGCCCAGAAACCAGAGAGCCAATAATGTTCTCACAGAGCCAGCACTGTTTATTCATGTACGCCTGTCGCCATTGCGGCTCCCGCAGACTTTCATCGACTCGCAGCCAAATATGGAGAACCGCCGCAGCAGCAGCGTGTGTGTTTTCAGGCTGCTCTCTGCACGCACCAGCCCGCCTTTCTCTCTGAACGCGAACCGTGCACGCTATAGCCATTATAGCACCGACAGGAAATGTCGGTCTACAGTCTATGACTATCAAAATGGTGGTTCATATTTCGACGGCAGCCACAACGCATCTTTTGTCCGCGGCGCGCCCGCCTTTGTCTGCTCCCACAGCGCGGAGAATTTACACACATAGCAGCAAATAGATGATTTATCTTAAACGTGACCGACAATAAAGACGGACACAACGCCTCCCTGTTTATGTTGCGATTTCATGCTTCACATCTGCAGGAAACGAGTGATTAACCTCACAAATAATTGCAATTAATTCAAACCCTGCACCTTTACTTCCACGAACGTCATTTTAAGTAAATAAAGTCAGGATTTTATGCTTAATATAGGCCTACGGTACAATTAAGAGCGCAGATGAAGAAGAAATTGAGACAAACGCATTTTTAAGGCAATGTTTTTTTCCAATCATGCTGATTATTTGTGGTAAATTCGTGTCAAATAACTGTGAGGGTATCTTTTCAAATGTCACATTTCTGCTGTTAAAGCAGCAACGTCTTTTAAAAATCGCCTCAGATAATTTGTTGTCGGTCAGAGGAGATGGCAGGCCCACACACGCAGTGACAGCTTCAACCAAAAAACGCGTTAGTGGCAGAAAACCAAAGTGATGCGGGGACTTTAAACCTGCTTTATTCATTTATTAATTAAAGTTTCACAGGCCTGCACACACTGCAGATATGTGTCTATTCGTTTTAAATACACAAACTGGGGGAAAAAGGAAGAAAATTAGGGTAAAAATATAAAATATTTATATTTATAGGCCTATATAAAGTATTGTGCCAAATCTCCATTGTGTTTGGAGCATTTTAAATTTAATCAATTAATTTTCAATCTATTTGACCTGCTCTTCATTTCAGTTGAGAGGAGGATGTGGATGACCTGGAGGTTTTGGCGGGTAGAAAAACAGCAAGATTAAGATATACGCTCAGGTTTCTTTGGGCCAAATTTATTATTATTTTATTTTCATTTATCATTTAAAATCTACGAAGGTTGAATGTAGAAAATTGCACATGGAGCCTAAAGAAAATGAAGGAAAAGCCCCGCACATCACCTCCCCTTTTTTCATATTTGTAATCCATGTGTGATTGAAATTCTGAGCAAACGTTTTCATCACATTTATTCCTTATATTCCAGAAAATCTGACTGCTGGACCATTTTTACAATAATAATGATAATAATAATATAATAAAAAATTAAATATATTTGCAACTGAGTGCAGAAATACAAACATGATAGGTTTAATTAAATTATGAGTGTTTCGTTTTATTTTGTCAGCCAGAAATAATAAATTAGAAAAACATAATAATAATAATATTAATAATAAAAATATTCTTTCCAAAATCTATTAATAATGTCGCCTCTGTCGTCTTTAAACCAACAGGCCCTCATGGCCATTTTTATACAAGAGAAAAAAGAAGATTAAATCACATCAAATGTGATGTCTTCTTTCTCTGAAGAGGCAAAAAACACTCTTCCACTGATAACAGAGATATAATGTTTGTTTCACACAAACCGGACACAGTTTAGGCGGTTTAATAATATAATTTAAATTTTGCAAAACTTCAACCTCGTATAGGTAAATCCCACTCTGCCCTGCTGGGTGGACTTCACTTAAAGAAATAACCTAAAGTTAAATCTTGAATCAATACTTTCCGAAATTCAAAACTCATACAGGACTTAAATAATGCAATTAATCCCCTTACAATAGCAAACTCTTATAATTATAAAGCCAATCAATATTTTTGCTTTTATGGAAAGAAATCAGAATTCAAGCGGTCGTTTTGGACCGTTTTTGTGTTTCATGTAATTTGGTTCCTCTTATAAAAATCATATCATAAATAGTCTAAATAAACCGACTTTAATTTGCTATTGACGTGCGATGGATTGAACAAATTACACCCCCGTATGATCATTAAAAACCGACCGACTGGAATCATTTTGTGCGCTCTCCATTAACCAATGTCTGCGCGCTACGCACTGAAGTAAATGCGCACAGTGAGAGATTGTGTGCTGCCTCATCAATGTGCGCAAAAAATGAATGCTCATAAGTCCAATTGCATGGGTGTGGCTGTAAATTGTAGCTTTTTCATTTTTATATTCAGCATCCAAAAAGCTGGAAATGTGAATGAAATTATGTTCTGTGTTAAACAAATTATTTCAAATAATCAGTCATGCATCTATGATAATCAAAGTGGGTGTTTTTTTTGTTTTTTTTACCTGGAGAGAGACAAAAATTTGACCATAAATGTTCCCATTTGGTTAAAAAAAAATATATGCAGGGAAATTTATTTTTTTGAGGATTTTAATTCTATTTTTTTTGCAGTTGATTCATTCATAATTTTACAAATACAGACTAATATTTGCAAATGTTTGTGTAAATGTGGTGTGCGTGATGGTGAAACATTTTTAAAGTATTCATTATAGTCTCACTGACTTTTTTATTTATTTTTTATTTTTTTATTTTTTACATACAAGTGAAATTATATATTTTTTTTTCTTTTGGATTTCCAGGGCCCCACTCAGGGACCTCATGGGGCCCGTGGATCCGCTCCGGGAGCCTCTGACTCTGCTTGTCCCCACTGTGCCAGACATTCCTGTACAGCAGCCAGAGCAGCGGGACTCCTCCCCTCCACTCAGAAACCCGGAGCACGTAGCAACAACTGAGCCAATGTGCTCCGCCGCGATCCGTCCTACCGACTGCGGTGCCTGGCAACAGAAAAAGACGTGATGACGTCCTCTCCAGATTGCGTATTATGGGATGTGCGGAATTAAACAACCCGAAGAGGACACGGGGAAGCCAAAAATAATAAAAGAGACAGAAATAAACGAGGTGCATGGTGAATCATGGAGCTCTCGGCTGTCGGTGAGAGCGTCTTCGCAGCCGAGTCCATCATTAAACGGCGAATCAGACGGGTATTCGCTGCTTTTCTTTCTGTGGCCCACAGGCTGTGTCTCCGCACCTATTACGCAACCGTTTGTTTGTGCTGCGCCTACAGGCAATCTAACCTTAATCTGTTACGGATCTGTTTTGCAGGGTCGCTGGGAATATCTCGTGAAATGGAAGGGCTGGTCTCAGAAGTGAGTATTGTGGCCGAGGCTGTGAAGGACAGCGCTCCATCCTGGCCGCTCGCACAACTGCACCACCTCACACTCTGTCGTTTAATCAGCGCCTGGATGTTTATTTCATCATATCGCCCCACTGTGTGTTCTGTAGTGCAGTGTGCACGTGTGCTGGCTCGCGTCATGGTGTTGTAAAAGTCTGCGCTCGAGCCCGCCGGGATATATTAAACTAGCGTTAGCAAATGGCTGGGTTCACCATGCGTCACTGTCCGCTACGTAGTCTGTAATTGCAGCCCACGCAGATCGCTTTGATACAAAAGAAAAAGTATTTCGGCGCGTGTGTGCGCGTTGACATGTGATCCGCACGGCGTGTGGTGACAAACTGTCTCCTCTCCGTTGTGTGGACGCAGGTACAGCACCTGGGAGCCGGAGGAAAACATTCTGGACGCACGACTCTTCGCTGCCTTCGAGGAGAGGTGAGGGTTTGACAGCGCAGCAGTAGGCCTCTCTGCACCGCGGCGCACTCTGTGCCACAAACATGTCCATTTAAACTATACTTCTGCTTCATATTTAATCGTATTTCTTCGCAGAGGAATTCATTTTAATCATCAGAGGAGTGAGATCAGTGAGTTTCCACTGCAGATAGGTGTGATGTGTGAAGCCTTTTTCCATCACAAACAGCTTATTTGCTTTAGTCCGTCCGTTTTTAATTATTATTAATCTTATTTCTCATTAAAAATGCCCTAAAAACTGTATAAAAAACGTACTTCATTTCCAGATTTTTGCCCTTTACTTGGAAACTAGATTTCCTGATTTAATTATAGGCGAAATAAAATATGTGTTTCTTAATATGTTGTGATTAATCCTTTAATGTTTTTTATTCACCAGGGAGAGAGAAAGGGAGCTGTTTGGCCCGAAGAAGAGGGGACCGAAACCCGAGACGTTTCTCCTGAAGGTGGGTGAATCTTTGCAATCTTTTTTTTTTTTTTTTTAACCGGGGTTTCATTTTATGTTTTCGCCTTTCTGATGCAGATGCAAATGATTAGTAATTTCCACGATAAGACAACAGCCGTGTTCATTTTGAAACTGTGGAACAAGTGGAATGGCAGATACAAAAAGAAATCTGTAATTTACCCAAATGGGTTATTCGTGTATCTGACATGCATTGTTTAATAAAATAAAATAAAATAAAAGTTTAGCAGCTTCAGGACGAGGACTTGGAGGCTCAGTGTAACCAAACAGATCTGCAGCTGCTCCACTTAAACCTTTAAATTTCCTCCGGAGACTTCAGATTTTCATCTGTGGGAAACCTCCTCTCACAAACGGCATTTGCTCTGCCCTCAGGCCAAAGCCAAAGCCAAAGAAAAGACGTATGAATTCAGAAAAGAGGCTCCCAGGGGGATCCAGGTTTCCTATCCCATTCCGGAGCCTGTCATAACACCGAGGGCCCGGGAGGGTTTGCGCAGCGTGGTTCCCACAATCTTTCCACCAAGCGCGGTCAACAGAGGAGAGAGCGTCCACGTCCGACCACCGGAGCCAGAGAGGAGGCCCAGACCGACTCCACCGGCCGCTCTGACGCTCCAAGAAACCGTCCGGTTCCCCAAAAAGAGAGGGCGCAAACCGAAGCTGCATTTACAGTATGATGAAGATGATGGAGGCGCCTCGGCAGAGCCGGACACCAAACGGAGCAGGTCACTGGAGGAGCACGGTTTGTCCCGACGTTTGCTGCATCACGGGGAGACATCAGATCACAGCCTCATGCAGCTGACCAGGAGGTTTCAGGAGGAGACCACGATATCACCCAAACACAGCGGCGAGCGGAGGTTGTCCTACAGCTGCGCCTTCAGCCCAGATGTGCGTAAAAGCCATCAGGGGGGACACAGGACTAAATGTTTGGGCAGGATGTCCATTCATCGGCCCGGCAGCTCCACAGAAGAGCACCGGAGACACCATCAGGTGAAGGAGTGCTGCCAACCTGCAGTCATCTCCTCACAATCCATCCATGAGCAGCCCACGCGAGGAGCCTCGTCCTGGACCCCCAGTTTCACCAGTCTGGACACGGTGACCGTGACTGATGTCACCTTGAACTTCTTGACAGTCACCATCAGAGAGAGCAGCACGCAGAAAGGCTTTTTCAGAGAGAAGAGATGAGTATGTGCTCCGGATCAGAGGAGGCTAATATATATATACTATATATATGAGTAAATTTACCAAGCTACTTACTAACACGCCTACTGTAATACTATATTTTTTCTATGTAACTTTCAAACGTGTACATACAAAAATATTTAATACGCTGCTGAGAAAATAAAACTGACATTGTGAGTTTATGTTTGCTGTTTTTTTGCGCTCAGTATCGCCGATAATATCTTGTTCAGGTTATATAGAAAGGCTGTTTTTTTTTCATGTTTTGTCACCATAAACAACCTTTTCATGACCTTTGGGGAATATATTCACTTTGCTAAGGGACTGTTCGTTACCTGTGAAAGTGGAGAGGTGGTGCAAAACAGGGGAGGCACTTCAAATCATTTTTTTAAGCACTTGGAAGTGACATTCAACTTTAAGTGGTTGTATTTATTTTAAATACCCCCAGAACCCCAAAACTTACTTACTAAGCATATCTTCTTTTTAAAAAATCTCCCAAATTTAACAATTTATTTTAACCAGAAACTGTAAAATAAAGTTATTTATAAAGTTATTTATGGTGAAGGCAGAGTCGTGTACTTCCCAGTTTCAGGGAGGGCCAAAATAGAAAAAAAAAAAACAGCCACCACCTACTCTGATAAATAAAGTACAGTCCCTAAAATGCATCCAGCTATCTATTGTTTCCCCCAATAAACCAAGACTATAAAGATACAAACTCATATTTGTGGAAATTTTAATTTAATGTCTTCCACACTCTTAATCAAAAGTGGGTCTAATAGGTTTATATATATATATATATATATATATATATATATATATATATATATATATATATATATATATATATATATATATATATATATATTCTTTCTAAAGTAATTATTAAGATTATTTGTGAGAACGGCACGAAGTACAATAATCGAAATAATTAATACCACTTAAAGTTAGCGATATCTGTTTACAGGAAAATTAAAATCCAACTTCAAAATCTTTAAAAGACCTAAATAAATTATCCACGAGTTTCACAAGGTGTTGCCACTATATCGACAAAAATGCTTGTTTAAACGGCGAAATAAATAATTTTGGAAAAATAATTAAATTTTTTCGGTGTTGGGGTCAGGCTCTAAAACGGGCTGATAATCCTGTTGAGCAAGTTTTTGTTCGTATAAATTATTATTACCTTTTTTTAAAAAAAATAGGGAAGATCATTGAGAGCTCGCTGTATTTTACGAGGATATGATACAATACAACATAATACAAACTAAACAATAGTTACATATGTATCAACAAATAATACAAGAAAAGTGACGCCAGCAGAAGATCAATTCGTGCAGATTGTTGAATTTGTGTGGTGCATTAAGTTAAGAGCCAGTTTCATCGTCTCCATATTATTATGATGATTTTCTATACGTTTTGGAACCTTGTGAATTTAATCAAAAATGTTTAAAGTATTGATCTGATTGATTTGGGGTAACAAAACTAGACGTTCAGGAGATGAAATGTGCTTTTTTTTTTGTTTCATCTTTTAAAGGCTGTTTTTGTGTTGTGTTTTTACACGCGGAGCTTATTTGTTAATCGTCAAATGAGACTTGAATTAGAAACTTGAATCAGCACAACTTTGTTTCTTTGACCCCAAATCAAAACGAGGGCCTGATCTCAAGTTGATGAAATCCTACAATAAGTTGTTTAAATTTGAATTTCTCTCCATTACTTTTAAAGCAGCAGTTCAAAAGCAGTGTCTCGTGAGAATAAAGATATGCATCAGAGCTGTGGAGCCTCGCTGATCTGCTTAAAACTTGCATTTTCTTCGTGTTTCATCGGCAGCAGCAGCACTGCCGTTTACAGGTTAGATTACAGACTTCAAAAGGCGAATTAGGCTTTAAAGCTGACGGCGAGTTTGTAGTAATGAGTAGACAGTTTTAATATAAACACGTAAAACGGTTTTAACTGGATTATTCACTGGCATCAGTGAGCTTTCATGCACAGACTGAATCACAGAAATTATTTCCCAAACTGTGACCCCGTGTCAGTTTGAATGAACGGAGGTTTATGATTTGATTTTTTTTCCTTTTTGATGCTGTGTCATTTTTAAAGATGACATACAGGCCCGTTTTTTTTCCTCCTGTCAGAGACAATGTCTTCCAACAGGAGACAATGTGCATCACCTTGCTCCATCAGGCCTGTACAGTAACATTCAGGATCCTGCACATGCGCCAATAAGAGGCCACTTCTCTCCGGCACAAAGCCTCCATTCATTTGACTTTGCTTTGTCTCTGTGGTACACATGACCCGGTCTGACCACTCGGTACTCCTGTGAGGAAACTCCAGTCTGGTTTCTGCCTCACCAGTAGATCGTTTGAAATATCCAAACTGCCCTAATATTCCAATTTGATGTTTTGGTTTAATGGAGGAAAAAGATGACGCGCAGTTTTCTAGAAATGACGCCAAATCGTTAAAAAGAAAATAATACACTGCAACAGCCAACGTTGCCATGTCTAAAGTGTATCATATCATACTCTGCATTCGTCCCAAAAATCTTTTTATTAATATATTTTTTTCAAAGCTGTGGTGACAGATTCAATGTCATCCAAACTTCAAGTGCAGTGAAGGCTTATTCTGCAGCTGTGACAACATCTGGCCAATTACATATGAGTGTAATTTACTCAACGACGGATCCATCAAGAAGCTCCACCCTTTGATCTGCTGCCCGAGGGCCAATGAATACACACACACACACACACACACACACACACACACACACACACACACACACACACACACACACAAACACACACATCTACAGTATATAGCCCGTATAGCTATACCTGGAGAGTGTGCAGCCCGCAGCCTGAGCGCGGCCTGCCTGGTTCCGCTCCACAGATTTCACCTCCACAAGATGTCGCTACCAGCAAGACCTTGAAAAGCTGCCAAATTATTTTTTTGCACAAAGGACCCTGCAGGACAGGTTAAACTGAAGCCAAACCACTCATCCAAAGTGGATTAGTCATTGGTGAAAGCTGGTAATGTTTGTATTCATCTACGATATTAGCGGCTGTTGAGTTACAGCCTCCTCCTGCAGCGGACTTTGTCCTCCAGATGTGTGAGGCTGAGCTGTGCGCTGCAGCATCCCGCCACTAGATGAAGCTCGAGCACAGAAACGCAGACTTTTCTGTGTCCTCCCCTTTATTTTGTGTTTTTCCAGCTGGCCTACTTTTGACGTGCATGAAGGTTAGATGAACTGCTCTTATAGCAAAGCAGGGATATAAAGTTTGACTCGTGATTTGGTTACTTTTGGAGGAGACCTGCACTCAGTTTGATCATTATTTATATTGCTATCTATCTATCTATCTATCTATCTATCTATCTATCTATCTATCTATCTATCTATCTAAGGAGAGAGTGTTTCAAAATGAACAGTAGACTTAAGGGACTGTTCTTTATTTATCAGAGGAGGGTGTGGCTGTTTTTGTTTGTGTTTTTGTTTTGTTTTACTTTGGCCCTCCCCAAAGCTACAAATATTTTTCCTTTAGCCTCGCTGAGTGACTTAGGGAAAATGCCTGAAGCGTTAATCCAACATGAAAATCCAACGATAATTTTGACATGTTACATTTTTACAGTTTCTGGCTGTGTTATTTTGGCAATTTGCATTTTGACAGGTCTATGGGTTTGAAATTTGTGTTTTCCTTTAAAAATCGCTAAAAAATTTAAAAGACCCCCCCCCCCCAAAAAAAGGTAAAATATTGAGAATTTGTTTTAAAAAATAAAAAAAAGACTTATAAGAAAAGAATTGCCCAAAAATTTAAAAAACAAACAAAAAATCTAGAATAAAGTCTAAATAAAGAAGTGCCAAAAATTTACGAGAAAGAAAAAGCCAAATAAATTTTTAAAAAATCAAAAATCCAAAGTAAAAATGAATCCCTAAAATAAAGCAAACCCCTCCCCCCCAAAAAAACCCCAAAAGTCCCTCCCCAGTGCTTAAAGAATTATTTTTTACATGCCTCCACCTTGCTCCTCCTGTCTCATAATAACGAACAATCCCTAATAATGATAAAAAGCCCCAAATAATAATCTGTCTATACTTGTACTTCACCAAATGTACTTTATTCTGTCACTTTTAATAAAAATACATTCAATTTTTTCAACTCTGGTCAATCGATTTTTAATAATAGTAGTTGTAAAGTATTCTGTTTCTACATAGTACTAATAACTAACACCTATTTTACCTCACAAATTTAATTCATACTTGAAACATTCTTTAATTACAGGGTAAATGGGGTGCAAGGGGGCATTAAAAACACCAAATCAGAGCTTGTTCATTAAAAAAGAGGATCCCCACCGAACACCTAAAGATCCAGACTAAGCCCCCAGTTTCATCAAATCTTAGAAACGCCCCTGTTGTTACACTTCAGTTGCTATTTCTAGCTTATTAAACAAGAAGTCAAACTTAACTGAGCACTTGAGTAAAAGTGAAATAATAAACCGCGGACAGCCTCTCTCAAGTGGATGAATTATTGTGCAGAAAGGCGCACTGATGTTAACAGATGGCTGAGGGCTATCAAACCGATTGTCTCTTTAGAGAGGAAAGACAAAGACCTGCAGAGTCCAACAGTCCCGCAACAACTGGATCAGTCCTAATGAGAGAGACAGAGAGAGAGAGAGAGAGAGAGAGAAACAGAGAGAGAGAGAGACAGAGAGACAGACAGACGGAGAGAGACAGAGAGAGAGAGAGCTGAGGAGTCACAGCATCGCGGTGCAGCAGAGCGCTTGTTGTTCTCTCGACTACTCGCAAACTTTCCAGCCATGCACTTCCGTCCACTTCTGTCTGGATTTTCATCTTTTTTTGGTTGAGATGTTGCCAAATGTGATTATTCTGATGTGCATCCTGGCTCCTCAGTTACTGCACTGTACGGCTGATCTGTGCAACTGGACTGGAAGGTGAGTAACTTCTCTCATTTCTGCAAGATGATTGCATTTTAAACAGGGAGAAAGAAGGACGTTTAAATAACATTTAACTAGCCAGTTTAATAGGCAACCCTTTATGCTTAATAGATCCGTTAAAAGCCATTAATAAGAGCAACTTTTGGCTCACTCTGAGTCATTTGACCGTTTAGTTCCAGAGCTAAGCTGCACAAAAACGATTTAATGAAACTTTGAATTGCAAACTTGATGATTAAATTATTTTATTAATGGATTGTTAACATTTATTATGAATATTTAATGCTTATTATGTGGCAGGAAACATATGGGCACTTATGGATGAATTATTGAAATTTAGAACTGAATTAGAAAGAAACTCCAGCTCATTAGATTTTTTACAGCCTAGCAACCTTAAATTAGTGTCTTAAATTTATAAAATATATGTTAGTGTTTAACTATTGATAGAACCATTGGTAATGATGTTATACATGCCAAACAGTGATTTGAATCTCACATCACTGAATGATGCATTTCTCGATTGCCAGCGGTTTCGCAGCTGGCGTGGACTCCAGGATTGTCTTCCAGGTGCGGCTGCGCTGTACAGAGGGCTCGGTGAGGTGGATATACCCGGGCCAGGCTCTCCGGGTGGTCCTGGAGCCCAACTTGTTCTCTGCCATGCGCACCACCGTCTGCATCAAACCGTCTCCCTCTTTCCGGGGAGCCAGCGTGTTCATTGAACGCGCCGGGGAGCTGGAGCTGCTGGTCACGGAGGGCGGGAGACCCGGGCAGCAGGTGTTCTGTTTCCGGGCAGATGGGCCGCACAGGCCCGCTATCTACCTCCAGTCCAGCCCGCAGAGTGACGGACCCTGGAGCAGACGCATGATGGGCTTCAGATATGAGCTGCTGGGAAACAGGAGCAACGTGGGCTCCAGCGGGCTTCAGGGTGAGTGGACCTTCTTTAATAGATGCATCGATACATTTGCACCCTTTACAGTGGGTTTAGTGCGATTTGCAAAAGTCTCAAGTCTTTGCACTTAATTCCCAAGTCCTAAATTTTGAGTTTCGAGTCCTAGCAACTCATGGTGCGCTCTTCACTTAATGTATTGCAAGTTTAACAACAGAGTAATAATATATTACATTTAAAAAAAATGTTAATTGAAATTATAATTAAAATTATCATTTGGATCATTTTGTCCAATTGGTCCTCAGTAAAGTAATGTTAGTTTTTCGTGCAACCTGATTGGCTGTTGTCCGATTGGTTCAACCAAGCAGATCTGAGGACTTGAGTGTCAGCTTCCTGGAAATAAATAGAGTTTGTTGATTCAGGAGATGAAGGGAAATTAATTGATTTGTGGCTCACTTTTTAAATAATATGCTTTTAAATCTGTGGCAAAAGATACCAGGTATTTTCAAGTCAAAGGGCTCGTATCCAAGTCACGAGTCTTTGGTGTCAAAGTTCAAGTTGAGTTGTCTTTTTTGATTTCATCTGAAGTCTAAAGTTTGTGACTTAAGTCTGACTCGAGTCCTCACCTCTGAATATTTGTAACAAATTGCACTATCAATTGTTAATTAAACGTTAACTATAGCTTTGTAAGGTATTAATGAGACCAACCTTTGGGTTGCCAGGTTGTGAAAAATCCCTTTTACTGACGGGAAAGTGACCACGAACCCTCGAGAAAAGGGCTGCAGAGGATAACAACCAACATCCAAAGAAAATAAGCTCTGTGGTGAACAAACATTTATGATACTTACATGTTTTGTTCAGCAAAGATATTCCTCACAAATAAACACCATGCTCAGGATTTTTAAGGCCTAACTGCAATTGTAAGAAGTAAAAAGCTAATGGCTATAAAGAACTACACCACAGTCGCGTCGCTGCTGCTTTGAGGCTGTAAAGCTGCATGTGTTCTGCACGGCTCGGTGTGATGATGTTCTGTAGTTTCATTCAGCCACTTGTTAGTAACCCGACTTTTTTAAGACACAAGGTTTGCAAGTGGGGTATTTACTTACGTGATTTATGTCGTAGAACAAAACATGAGAATCTCCTCAGCTTGTGTTAACCACAGACCTTATTTCTGGCTTCCAACCAAAAACCCATACAAAAAGCTCACTGACTTTGAAATGAGGGAACTGGGGCTGAAATGCTAACTCATTTCTAGATTTTAGGACTCATAACTGGGGCACTCTGTAGGGATTTACTCTGTTTTGGAGCCAGCCTCAAGAGGCCATTTGATGAACTGCAGTTTCTGACACTTCAGCATTGGCTTCATTTTTCAGCCTCGGAGGATGCAGATGGCATATTACCTAACAGAAGGAATACAATTGAACAGAAGGGATTTTTCTCAACCTGGGTACCCAAAATCTGCTCATACAAATAGTTTGATGATCGATAAAGCCTTATTGCATGCCAATAAGCTCTCAGTTAGCCATTAGTTACAACTTATAGATCCTTTATAAAGAGTACTTTATTATAAAAATAATTATAACACAATTTCAAAGCTGCGTGGAGTGTGAGGGACTTGCCAGCCCTAATTCCTAGAAAAAAAATAGCGGTTATTTAATTATAGACCACAATCATACTGACTGGAGCAGGCAGCTGCTGCTGGTCAGTCGTGTGTTTTGTCTGGCTGTCTGGTTTCCATCGGGGGGACAAAGCAGCGAGGACAGAGCAGACCACAGGGCGGCTGAAGGGCACCAGGCCAAAGAGCCTGAATTGAGACTGCAAATACTTTGCAGATTCCACAAATGCCTTTTTATTGTGCACGTCTGTTTATTAGCATTTATCCATGTGTGCGGGCTGCTCCCAATGTGGTGATGTCATTCTGTGTCTATAATGGACAGCTGCTGGTTCATCTTTTCTGCATTGCCAGTCTGGCAGAAGTGTTTGACTCCTGCAGGCTCCTGCATTGGCACGGGGTCATTCAATTAGGTGGACACAATAGGAGTCAAACGCGGGGTCAAGACCGGAGAGGGTTTTTGATCTGGAGGCGGTGTGGTGGGCAGAGCACTTAAACACAGGGGCAGCATTCCTTCATCGAAGCCCTGGTTTCTTCACTCTTTGATGTGAGGGGCGAGATGAATGTGGCCGGTATGTGTGTCGGATTTTAGGTCAGCGGAGTGGAAGGGAGGAGAAGTGACACCCAGCTATCAGTCAGTGTCAGTCATGGAGCTTTGGCTTGGTTTGGGAGAGACAGGTTAATGAGATTCAGTGCAGGTTTTCATCCTCTTAAATGTCATTTTATGAACTGATTTTCATTTACAGCTTCATGCCGACCCTGCAACGACACAGAACTCCTCATGGCCATCTGCAACAGTGACTTTGGTGGGTACATGATAATCTTACTGTTCAAACTGGAGATCTGACCGTCAAATTTCCATAAAGAAATACTGTAGCTATAAAGCAACGAGGTGTAAAGAAGAAAAATGCAGGAGAATATGAACGAGATTTGGTGGGAGCAACCACTGTGAGTCACCTGACTTGTAAAAAGTGGATGTAAATGGGGTTAAAGATCCTAAAATAATTGAGTCAAGTGTGAAGCGAGTGTTGATTCAAAAAGGGCATAAATGCACCAAAATATCTGTTTTTGAAAGTAATTTAATACATTCATTCATGTATGTCCATTGTGTAAACATTGATGTACTTGTATTTTAAATTTAAATTGTTCCATTACATGTGACTTTACAACTTCAGTTCCTCTGCATTTATTCAAGTTGTGTAAAAATATTGTAATTTTTACTGTACTTAATTTATTTGACAGCTACACTTGGTAGTTCCTCTGCAGATTTTTCACACAAAACTTAAAAGAATACTTCACACAAAAAAATTATCATTCACAGATCAATCGTTCGCCTCGTGTTATCTTGAGTTTGTGAATAATACTTTGTTGTTCTCACATGCCTCCACAGTGAACAAAGATCCGTAAACATAGTTTCTTTAAGAATTAAAGTGGTGGTGGTGGTGGGGGGGGGGGTCATGTTTAACAACAGCAAAACTATATTATCTGTTGACAAGCATCTTGTGTAGTATAATTCAAGTCTACTTCATCCAGTCATATGCACAATACTCCCCAAACACATGCATTTTTTTGCAAAAACCTGACATTTTAAAACACGTTGTGTGAAGCAGGGCTGCGTTCAGCCCTGACAAAATGTTGTAAAATGTATATTTAAACAGAAATGGTGGTGGTGCACTGCACACACCCTGCTGTGTTACGCAGGTGCACTGCTCTTTAAAACAGTTCACTTCAAAGGAGCTTTATTTGCGTGGTAAAACTTGAATCGACATTGCCAAAGCAAGTGTGAAATAAAAACAAAAACTGCAAGCACAATAAGTAAAGATCTACCAGAATTTGGTTTATGTACACGTTGCTGCTGACTATGTACGCCTCTGGCAAACCCACCAAATGAAAGAAAATATACCTCAAAGCCTGATGCACACCACTTCAAAGAAACATGTAATTCAATCCCGAAACCGTAGCAAAACTGTGCACACCGTTTTGAGATTGAACGTGGCCCAGGTTTGGGAGCTGTCTGGGGAGAAGCAGGAAGGAGGAGGAGCCTGATTTGATGAGACTATACATGCTGGATTAAGTTCAGGTGCGAACCAGTCCCTGCACTACCTTCAGCACAAACCTGGGCTGCCTGGCAACACAAAATGTGAGTTTCTTTGTTAAAAAGCATGTGTTTGGGAAGTACTGAGCATACACCTCGATGGATAAGACTTGCATTGTACTGCACAAGGTATGTGCGAGTTTGTAAACGGATGTTTTGATATATTTTGCTGTTGTTAAACGCGGACCCATTTTACTTAAATTCGTCAAGAATTTTCTCCGCTTTTGGATTCTTCGTTCACCGGAGGCATGCGAGAAAAACAAAGTTTTCTTCACAAATTCAGCGTAACAAAGGGTGAGTAACTTTTATACAAGTCGTCTTTTTGTCGGTGAAGAATTCCTTTAAGATCACTTCATAAAATATGATTCAGTGTCATAAGTGATAGGAGTACCAGTGCAATATAAAAAAAGATGAATTCAGCTCCACCTGGACAAACTTAAGCAATAAAATGTTGCTTGCATGTTAATATTGCATCACTATTTGAATATTTTTATGAGTTCTTTGACATTTAATTCTTTAAGTAGTAGTTTTGAGCAGTAGTTTTACTATTAGTAAAATATGTTTTTTTAGTAAGTAAGTAGTTAGTAAATTAGTAAGATATTAGTAAGATTATTTGAATACTTCTTTCTCCGCTGGTAAGTCGTACTGAGATAAATGTTAAAAGCCAATCTTAAGGTTTTGTGTATGCTGAGAGAGCAGCAGCTCTGCTGGCAGTGCAGAGGTTAAACAGATGTCTAGGAGAATGGGCGAGACCTGTGCTTCAGAGCAGAAGTAATCTCTCCACTGGGCTTCATTTCTGTGCCTCAATATCCCAAACCTTTTATCCGTTTAAAAATAAGGTATAGTTGAGCAGCTAAGGTGTAAATGGCTTGAGGTGAAAAACAGACATTAGAGAAAATTTTAAAAATCCTCACCATACAATTACAAGCTTCTATCTGACATTTTTGTCAAGATTTAGTTATTTAAATATTCTCATTCTGCAACAACTTAACTAAAGTGTCTATTTTCTTTCAGTGGTCCGAGGCTACATTAAAAATGTCACCCACGACCCTGAGCGTCGGATGTCGTTGGTGGAGGTGAATGCTGTGAAGGTGTACTGGCAGCGGAGCGGCGTGTTTGAACAACAAGCAGCTACCTCTGGGTCACCTCGGTCCGTCCTGTCTTGGCGTGGACACATCCACACACTCCTGCAGTGCCACGTGAAGCCTGGGGACGGAGAGTTTCTCTTCACAGGGTCAGAACACTTTGGGGAAGCTTGGTTAGGGTGTGCCCCGCGATACAAAGACTTCCTGTCTGTCTACCAGACCGCCTGGGCAGCACGTCGGAATTCCTGTGACTTCCCTTTAGACTGAGGAAGTGTGTTGTTTTAGCACTAAACTGGGCTCAGCCTGTTTTTATCCACTGGCCTCCTCACCCCTGGCACTGTGGGATCCCTGTTAAGTTGTCATGCGCCAGCAAGGTGGCATCCAGCATCACCAGCAGGGACGAAGCTGTTTAATTGCTGGTAGAAAACACATTTGGAGGAGCAGAGCAGGGCCAAACAGCAGGGCCTCCTGCACTCAGGCTCAGAGAGAGCCGGTCTTTGTCTCGCTCCCATCACTGCCTTCAGTCCTGGGAGACTGAGAAGGGGTTGGGTTGCTGCTCTCTCTTTGTGCTTCTCCCTACATCAACGGTTGTTCACTTTGCTGGCTCTGTGTGACAATTGCCCCCTGAACTGAGGTGGGAGGGAAGACTGAGGCAGGGCCATTCATTATCCCCAGTTTATCCTTGTGAATAGGCTTGTGCAAGGACAATTGATTGCAAAGTTATTTTTATTCTCATTCATCGGTGCTTAAAGGTGCAATGTGTAAGATATAGCCAGAATTTGAGGATAAAACCTTTGAAAAAATGAACCAACAGTATCAACAGAATGTGAAGAAGTAACAGTTTTGACATTATGTCAAAGATATTTATGTGCTGTGTTGAGAGATATCTACTGAAAAGAGCGTGCTAACCAGTTTGTCCTGGTTTGTCCTGTGTTCCTCGAGAGGTGATAGTGAGTCACTGTAGCGTCCAGTCTGCCCTAGATAGATAAAGAGAACTGGATACAGCGTTACAGGCGGGGCTTCGTTCATTCCTATGAAAGTTGCTCATTGGTGCATGGTGCCAAAAAAGTTTGACTTCTGGGGTTCAAAAAAAACAAAAACAAACCCAAATTACATACATAGTGAGGCTCATAGAGCAAGTGCACTGGAGACTTTTGCTGGCAGACTTCCAGTTTAGCGCTTCGCTCAACTTGAATGGGGATAAAATAGTTGAATCTTGCAGCTCTTTTAGACTTTAAAAATGTTATTGGCACAAACGGATCAAACTGTGATAGTTTGAAACACTCTCACGGGGGGGTCTGTGCTGCTGAAAAAAAATGTATTCACTGATTTACAGACTTCTTTTTCCCAATTTAAGACTGTGGGAAAGAAACCTTTGTGCCCAATTGCATCATGGGACAAGCCTAGAAATTGTAATTCCACGTTTTGGCCTCTAGGAGAATTCTAGGCGCTTTATTGTAGGCAACAGGACTTGCTTGAGTTTCTTTAAGACATTTAACGTCTAGGCTGAGTGGCTTCTTCAGTTCTAACAGACAAGGAGGGAGTCGCAGGCTTTAAACCCTGTGAGGGTGTGAACCTTTACAGAGTCCTCGGGGTCACATGTGAGTCGTTGACCCATCTGGCCATCATGTGGATCATTAGGGCCATCATCATCAGACCTAGACTAGTCTGTTAGAAGCTGAAGAAGCTGCTCAGATGAGAGGCAAAATGTCTTCAAGGAAAGTCCAGTTGCCTATGATATAGCCGCTAGAATTACCATGACCTGCATGACTGAGATCTTCACCAACTCGAGAAAAATTAGCTTCAAAATCTGGCACACTTTCTGGATGCCTGGGGATCTCTCCCAACATAAGTTCAGCTTTCATTTTATGTCCTGGACTTCCTCTTTCATATTTGGAGAAGCTTTTTTCAGTCTCATCTTGCTTGCTCAGTGCAAGGTGTTCGTGGTCGACCAAACAGAGTCTGCATAAAGTACAAACGAAATTCCCAGTTGCTACCCGCTTAAGCACAGTCTGGGGTCAAGTGTCGCCAAGCTAGACAAGCTAGCCCCATTTGGTCAAGTTCCAAGCTCACGATTCAGACACGATCGAGAATATGTCCCAGTTCAGACAATCCAACATTCAGAATCTGTAATACTGGTATGATTAGGTCAGCTTCTTCAAGTTGATACACAACCAAGCTAACCTGCTTAGACTTAGCTTCCAGGTATACCGTTAGTCAGTCATTCAAATCTGTGATCTTAAATCATTGTTTCAATCAAAGTGTTGGTCAGAGCCAAAATATGTCCACGGCCAGATAAGATCCAAGGTCCAAAACCCCAAATCTGTTGTTTTCAGGCTAAGATAATCAAAAAGCCGAGAGACACACAAAGAACAGTCAGTGCAACTAACGGCAACACAGATTGCATCGCAGATTTGATGTGACTGTTTACAACTACTGCGTGTGAAGACTATAAGATTGCAGTGTTATTTTGACTGTCTCTTAGAGTTTCAGCAGTTTGGTTGAATTTTTCGTATTCTTGCCCTGCTGTTAGTGAGTAGTTGGCTTGAAGTTAAAATGCTGCCACCCATTAGTTTGGAGCATGTGATCAGACCAAGAGACAACGTCCGGAGCTGAAAAATGAAACCAATGCAGAGGCTCCCAAAACTGCAGTTCACTAAATGGCAACTTGTGGCAGTAAATCCCTGAAGACCCCCATGTTAAAAATCCTGACTTTAAAGCAGAAATAAAAATGTTTACAGCCTGGTACAAATTATTTATGCAGTCTATGAGCCACAAATTACATATTGCACCTTTTAGTTCCAATCCCTTTTGTCTTTTTACGTGTTCACCTCTGAATTAAATGTTTTTGTACATGTTTAATTAAAAAAAAATCATCCACTTTATTAATGATACTTTTTTTTGCATTTATTCTGGTTCCCTCTATTTTTGCTTGTGATTAATTGCGTCAGTGCAAATTGCGTCACTTTACACATTTAAATCAGAGACCAAATGAAATCTTAGGACTTTTGTCAAAGCTTGCAGCTGTAACTGGTCATAGTATATCAGGTCTGCAAGTCTGTTTTTTGTTAGATATACTCAACACTGTTGTATTTTGATTCTCCCAGGCTCGCCTGTAAAAGTTGACATTGAATCAAACATTTTTCTGTCTTGATTTATCCGTTTATCTTAAGCAAAACATTTGATATGCATCCTAAAAATTGGTGCTCAGTAGAATTTGTTTTTATCATCAGAAAATAATTTCATGTTGAGTTTGTTTTAACAACAGAAAAACAATGAAAACACTGTTATCTGCAGATTTATTTTCAATGATAACTGAGCCTGGTCACTTCATACATCTGTGTGTCTGATGAAGTGAACTGAGCTCATGAAGAGTGCTTAAAAATCTAAATTTCATGAGACCCTCCAGTTCACCAGGAAGCTCCGGCCCCTTAAGACTCAACTTAAATGAACTTACACCCCCACTTCCCATAATATGCTGCATAATTTGTTTTTGTTTTTTTTTAGGAGAACAGGATTTAGAGCAGAAATATCATACAAGCTCATTTTGGCCCTTTTTCCTTCTGTGTCCCATCTCTTCCCCTGTAATCAGATTATGATAACAGGATATTCCTACCATAAAATGAAAAACAAAAATTCCCTTAGATGGCGAAAAGCTCTGAGCAGACTGAATTGGACTTTTCTTTTGAGTTGTGTGGCCCCTGCATCGTGGCCTGAGAAGACGAATGGACAGATGTGAGGCCCCAAAGCTTGGGGATCCTCCCCCTCGGCCCCTCCCAGCAGAGGGGAACAATTAATTGACTTTTAAAGCAACTGCTTTCTTTGCCTATTCCACACTTCTCCTTGACTGAGCAGGGCTCACAAATTGGTGTGTTGAACTTTTTATGAGGACTAAATAGCTGCCAATGAAAGTGTAAATGACTGTGTGGTGAATGGGGCCCGCACAATGGCTCTGCAGTGACAAGGCCTCCGGCAGACATAATGACTATTGTCATGGCTTCTGTCATCTAGAAACCATCAGGGCTCATGAATCCAAGAACCGAGAGGAGGAGTGATCACTGTTTTTTACTCTCACTCCGTCCACATTTTGTCTTCTCGTATATTTTCTGGTTATCTTTCATATTGTTTTTGTTACTGATCCTCTTTGTATGCATGTTGCACATTCCAACCACTAAAAGCAAACTTCTGAAATTGTTTTTGCATATTTGAAATTAGACAAATAGTACTTTAGGCACAAAAAGTCTTTAAAAATCACTGATAATGTGAAAAACATTTCTGTGTATGTCCATAAGTATCTTTTTATGGTAAAAAGTTGCAAAACCATCTTATTTTGATTAATGTTTCCCTAAAATCAAGCTCTCCAAAAACTTTTTTCATTCTACAGAAGCTCAGTTTGAAGTCTCCTCCCTCAGTATTGTCCCATGGGGCCACCATGTCAAATTTTCAAGCAAAATATAGCCTCTCTGCAGGCTTTTGAGACCCAACAATTCTCATCTCTGGGAATTCCAGCAGGCTCTCATGGGGAACGAGCCCAGGAGGGCTCGGCCCGGAGCTGCTGAGTGGTGCACCGGCAGGAGTCCACCCAGACTTGGGGGGTAATTGGTTTATCCCACCGCCTGGCCTGCTTTCCCATGTGGGCCACTGCTGTGGGGAGGCCCAGGGGTACAATATGGAAACAGCGTGATTCCCTCCAGTGCTGAACAGGCATTCACTGCCCTAGCTATAGAGACCAGAAAGAGGGTACCAGGAACACAAAGCTGAAGGAGAGATGTCTCTTGGCTTTGAAAAGGTTGCCATTTGGTTTCCTTTTAACAGTGGGCAGCATTTGTGATTTAAAATCTGAAGTAATTGAATCTGAGCTTTTTTTAAAAAAATAAATGTTCTTCTCAATTCTAAAGGTAATGAACTTAAGTTTTTCTAAAGCTTGACATAATTGTCGTCACTCGTGCACCTGGCCGAAAATGAGATTTTCCCATTGTCCTCATTGTCTTAAACCAAACACGGAGCACTACAATAACAAAAACAGAATGTATTTCTTTAAACTAGACAGACACGTTTACTCAGTTTACTAATCATCTGCAACTCTGTTTAACTTTAACTGCACGTATAGCACTGCAGCAGGAGCAGTATCATATTAAATTAATTTGTAAGCTAAGCATAATATCACATTCTGCACAACTCTTGTTTTTTAACCATCCAACTCCAGCGCTTTAACAGAGAATCAAAGATGAAGTTACACCCATGCTTTTGCATCTTTTTGTGGTTTTGTGTCTCCTTGTGGTTGTGTTATCTTTTTTTACAGTCGTTTAGGTCCCTTTGAGATAATTTTGTGTTTTTTTGAGGTAATAGTATATCTTTCTTTGATCATTTTACAGCACTTTACAGTAATTCCATGTCTCTTTGTGGTCGTTTACCCCTTTTTGTAGTTATTTTGTGTCTTTTTGCAGTGTCCTTGCTTTTCTTGTGGTCTTTTGTATCTCGCTGCGGTCTTTTGAGTCTCTTCCTGGCTGGTACCTAATTTCAGCGACAGTGTCAAGGGCCTTGACACTTTAAGCCCTAGCCTTGTGTCCAGTTTTAGTCATGATTTATCAAGAAAAAAAAGAAAAGAAAAGTACAATGTAATTATGTGAAAAAAAGTCAAATTTAATGGTATACAAACATCTCAGTGATAAAAAAAAAGGGGGTTATATTGTAACTGTAGATGATAAAGCATTCTCATGATTTATCCCACTTAAGTTCTCATTTCAGAATGAGTCGCACCTTCCTGTCTCCAAGGAGAAGTCTGTGAAAACAGGAAAACAGTTACATAGTTTATAATGAATCATTGTCCAAATACATACAAACATAGGATTTGAGAGTAAAATGTGTTTATGTTGCTCCTACCGAACCAGTACAGCTGCTATTACACCTCCTGCGATGGGTCCCACCCAGTAGACCCAGTGATAAACCCAGTAGTTGCTCACTATGGCTGGACCAAAGGCTCTGGCGGGGTTCATGCAGGTGCCAGATACATCTCCACTGAGATGATGGGATAAATTATTAAAGTGAGTCTCCCATTATTTATGTAGAAAACCATAATATTTATGTCAATTTTAATACTGCCTCATTGTTTATTTACGTCTATTTGTATCACTGATGCAGCATAAACATGACATCATATGTGAGATACAGAACAAATAATGCAAATTGGATGTGAAGATTTAAAATATTTTGCATGGGCAAACCAATAAAATACCACTAATGCTTCTCTGTATAATATTGAAGTTATACACATAAAGGATTTTACTGCAAAATGTCCCTCAAACTCCTCCAAAACAGATGCACTTTACTGTAGGAATAAACATCGAATCTGTACAATTCTTCTTCTTTACTCACCCAGCCAAAATGTTGAAGACAACAGTGCAGCCCACTAAAAACGGCACCATGGGGCTTTTGGTCTTGGTGTTGACAGCCCCTAGCAGCACCACCATGGTGACCAGGCAGGTCATGGCGACCTCTGCGAATACAGCTCGTCCTATTTCACTGTCTTGCTGCAGGAGAGCAAACGCAGCCCCGTGGGCTCTGGCGAAGTTCTCCTTCGAGGTCATCCCCTGTTGACATCAGCCATGATTCAGTTTATTTAACATACATATAAAAGATTCTAGGGTGAACATTTTAATGAAACCAACATGAGGCAGGTATACCTTTGCCATCGCAGCTCCGAGCACCCCTCCGAGCAACTGACATGCGAGATATGGGGCCACCATGTTCAGCTCCATCTCGCCACATAGATAGATGGCCAGGGTGAACGGTGGGTTGAAATGGGATCCACTGAAGAGACAAAAAAATCAAGAGAAAAGGTCACTCTTGCAGAGCAATGTTGTCCTCAAACTATGAACTTTTTAAAAAGGCGTTATTATGAGATGTAATAGTTCAGCTTATGTTAAATAGATAAAAGTATGATTTGTCAGGATTCACATGGCACTTTCCTAAATGGAAGTCTTAACTATTGAAAACAGTGTTAATACACAGAATCATGTGAAAAAATTTAAGCACAGCTGAGTAATTTCATCTACAAACAAAATGTTTTTATTTTTGTAATCAATTAAATTTGAAGATATATATGCATTCAGATCCCCCGTCTCATATAATCTGAATGTAACTGGAAAATGAATAAAGGAATACTGTTCAGATATTATTTTGTAATTATGAAATCAGTTTAAAATGCATCCTATTGACAGTGTACACAGAACATTAATCTATTAGTAGGATTCTTTGTAGAGATTTTCCATAAATTGGAAGGACAGAAAAATAACACGATAGACTGAATTTTAAAAATTACAGATGATTTATGTGTGCATTTAAAGTAGAGATCCACCATTACAATATTTTCTGTGTGTGTTTGAAACATACTTTGGTTCTGAATGTGTTAAGTGTTTTAAAATGCTGTTTCCAAGAATTTTTTTAACAGCCTATAATTAATAATTGCCCACTCAGGTATTGCAGTAATTTACTGCATTTATTCCCTTAATATGTTTAATGTATGAACCAAAAACCAAAGTATTTCCTTGTAAGTGAAAACCTACTTGGCAATAAATCCCTTTCTGACTCTGGCATACAGGAGAGAAGATAAAAAGAAAACCCTCATGGCCCAATAAACACTGAAGATGAGCCTCACCTGATCTCAGCCATGCAAGCCACCATGACGGCCACAGCCAGGCCGTGCACCAGAGCCGGCTGCAGCCTCCCCGTGGACTCCACATTCTCTATGACCGACACACAGCCGATGAACACAAAGAAGGTAGTTCCCACCAGCTCGCCCAGACAGGGCTGAAATAACCTCTCAAATTTGTTTGGAGGTCTGTCTGGAGGCGGCTTAGGCTGTGAAGACATCAGAGACGCCCCGACTTCTCCCATCTCCATCTTCTCATCAGCCATGAGTCTTCAGTGAGGTGTGGTTGTGAGAGCTGAGGATGTGACACTGAGCCTGCTGACCCGAGAGGTGCGTACAAATCTCTCCATGCCTGTAATCACACGGACTTTGGTGCTTAGGGTTAGAGTCTAGGCTACATTTGCTCCACTGACCTCCTTTGAACTCACTGACTCTTTTTCTTATTAATCCAGGATAGCTGGTTCATCACATACCCTCTCATAGCAAGAGTGCAAGTCTGTGAGCTGTGCCATGAGCTGTTTATAAATCAGCTAGTTTTTGTCAGTGATTGATACTTAATAATTTACAGTGAAGTTACACAAACGTGTTTTCAGAAGCTACTTTTCCATGACAGGGTCAAATCAGGTGGGACAACAAAAATTCAGACATCTTGTTATATATTTGTCTGATTTTATTTTGATGCAGATTCAGAAGCTCTTCAGTACTGTCGAGATGAAGTTTCTTAAAACCTAATAATGATGAACAGTGACAAAACATCAGCCTAGATATGGATGCAAGCCAGCACACTTGCTTAATGTTTACCCAAGAGCAAAGTCTAAGAGTTGTTTTTAGTTTGGAAAAAAATATTATTTAACTTAATTTTCCATAAGTTCATGATACAGCAGATTCTACTCACTAATTAATCATTTCCCACAAGGTGCTCACACATTAAATGAATGTACGTAATGGAGGAGATGGTGCAAACAAACTGATAATACAGCACACGTGGCCACCCAATGTTTGGAAGAGCTAGAAACACAAAAGCAAACTGTATTTTAGAGTCATTTTTTGTTCTTACTGGATGAATTGTTAATAGTCATAGGATGTACAATGCTACAAAAGAACTAAAACCACTTATGGTCACTCAAAGACAGTTTTGCACATTAGTAGAGATCCACCAGTAGATGGAGACAAGGGCATTTCTAGAATTTGAGGAAAGAGGTGCTTCGCTCTGACCTGTCTGACCCAGACCCAAGCTCTATTTTTATGCTTTTTTTATTTTTTGTATGCACTGTTATCTTAATTACCCTTTAACACATTTTTTGTGACTTTTCAGATTAATGATGAACTGTGATGTTAAAAATATTAATGGTTTTCAGTAATTAAAAGAATTGATAGAAACAGAATAAGAGTTGCAAAAATAGTTAAAATTGTGAATTTTATAATATATATGCATTTTTATCTAATATACAGTATATCTAGAGCCTGGGCTATGCATTAAACAGTTAAGCCTGATGCCTCAGACGCCAAGCCCCAACAATGCCACCGGGTGGAGATATCAAACAAACACGTAAACATACATCAACATACAGACATGTCCAAAAAGGAGTGGGAAGAAGTGCAAACACTAGCCCTTTTAATATGAAAAAGCCTGGATTAAAGAGGGCAAACCCTTTTAGTGACAAGACTTTCAAAACAGCTCTGCAAAGTACAATGTGACAGAAAAGTTTGATAACTAAATGAGGAGCAGATACCCGAGAAAACAGGGACACATTAAAGCTAATTTAATCACAACAGAAGGGAGCATATCGCCTCTCAGAGCTGTTTAGTATGACTCTGAGTTCTCACCTGGTGTCAAACTACATTGCTAGTTGTTCTTTAACGTCAACAAAACAGGGTTAAAGTACCTTGAGCATGACTTCTCTGCTCTGTGCACACAGGAATGAACAGACACCACATGTTCACTCCATTTATTGGGATCATATAGTTTCCATCATTCCCATGAAAAAAACAGGTTCATGGGTCAATGACATTAGTGCTGTTCAGATAGGAATGCCTTTACAATGTATATATCATTGACCCCCATTACACTGGGCAGATAAGGCAAAGGTGCGCCCTTTGTCTTAAAAGACATACTTTTGAGCTATTGTAAGCCTTTCTATTATGACGTCTATTACAAGGTCCGCTGAGGAAATGTACTATTGTCCTGTTCATGAAGACTGATTTGGCACCATGCGGAAAAAATAAATTTACCTCCATTGAATTTGGGTGACAGCCATTAATGAATTACTGAATAGACTTACTGGGGACGGACCCAAGGTCGCAAAGTGTCACGTGCCCTACTGGCCCTCACGAAATGTCACTTACATTTCTGTAACATGTAGCAACCAGGAAGAGATTCAAGATGGAGCAAAGAGACACAAAGACACAACAAAGAGATGCAAACAGACACAAAATAACTACAAAGTGACACAAAATGACAATCAAGACACAAAATGACTTAAAAGAGAAAAAAAACAACCAAACAAGACAGAAAATTACCTCAAAGGGGCAAAACAACCAAAAAAAGACACAAAATTACTGCACAGATGTGAAAAATGACCCCCCCAAAAAGTAAAATTGCCCCAGAGACACAAAATGACCTACAAAATACTGCAAAGGGACACAAATTACCAAAAAAAGACACAAAATATGCCAGAGACGCGTAATAACCACAGAGACACAAACTGACCAAAAAAATTGACACTATTATTTCAGAGAGCTTCAAACCGACCAAGAAAGACTTAAAAATACTTCAAAGAGATTTAAAAATCACCACAAAGACAAAATTGCCAAAAAATACAAAAAATTACCCCAAAGAGACATAAAATGACCACAAATACACATAATTACCCCAAAAAGAAACCAAATAACACAGACACAAAATTGCACAAAGAGATGCAAAATAGCTACAAAAAAAGTTAAAAAACAAAATTAAAGAGGTGAAATCACCACAAAGTCTGTGTGTCTCACTTCTGTATAGGAGAGGTGATGGGGCCTTTTATGTGTATGTGCCCCGGGAATGCTGCTGCTTAATCCGCCCATGCTGGCAGCACAAAATCTGAGGTGGATATGACAAAATCAAAATCACCTGTATGTTCAAATGCTGCTTGGGACAATTTACAAAATATTTCTCCTTCGCATGTTTCATTCTGATGTTAAACTTCATTATTCTTATTCTGTTCATGTAACAAAGAAACGACTCCCAGATTTGTTTTCAGTGCTCATGTCACCACAGGGAAGCAGCCACAAGGTGGCAGCAGAGTGCTGATGCAGGATTTAAAGTCAGACTGATCTCGAGTCAGTCCGGAGAGGCTACTTACCTGCTGACGTCACGAGGACTGACCCCGGATCAAAATGTAATTAAACCATGTTGATAAGTTTTTGCAGCATTTTTTTTTGTTTTTTTGAAAAGTGCAGTGGGTGAAGTTTTAGTTTTTAGCAAGTTTCTCTCCGTCTTTTTTTTAACTTTAATTTACTTCAATATGATTTTCTTTAATCTAATATAGGCTACACAACTACTTTCTATATTAAACTAAAATGTAAGACGGTGACTTTGCCATGACCATGACAGACCAATAGCTGAGTCAAAGTTTTTTTTCCTTTGCTTAGGTATCACATGTCACCACTGGGCCGTGCAGCTCACAGTGGGGAAGTGCAGGCACTTCCTTCTTCCTACCACACCGGTTGCACACAAACCAGTCAGTTTAATAGGAAGTGGGATAATCGTGGCGATGGGGATCTAGCAACTTGACAGACTGTTTCAACTGACTTCTCTGTACGTCTCTCTCTCCAGTTAGTGTCCCCGAGTTTCACCAGTAAAACCACCCAGTTTCAGCGCGTAAAAGTGATCGGAGCGCAGCCCTTTTCTGCCACAATGGCTGCGACGTAGCGCAACTTTTGGATCCGAGGTGGATGATCGACAGCGCTCCGAGGTGCCGTCAACTTTTACACACTTGAAGGAGACACCGAGGAGGAAAACAAAACAAAAACAACAACATGAAGAAACAGTTTAATCGCATGAGGCAGCTTGCCAACCAGACTGTTGGGAGGTGAGTGTTTGTTTTATCAACATGCATTGTTGCAAGTTGATGTCATACATTTATTTTCTGGCAGGCCAACGCTGTTGTTGATTTCTCATGATTTGTCAGTGCTCTGCCATTGTCATGCGTCGTTTTGTTGAAGGGCTTGATAACCCGTTTTTTGGCAACACACACCTTAAAGTTTGAGGAAAGTAAAGCATCTGTTTACAGCTGAGTAATGTCAAAAAGAAACTAAACCTGGCCACACGTCACGTGGACTTTGATTTTTCTTAAAACAATACAACATGTTTTAAAAGGTAAATGGAGCTCCAGATGTCTTAATGGGCTCTAGTATTCTCCCATTATGTATTTTGGGACTTACAGTGTGTCTGTGGTCATAATCAGATCAAAGGCTGCAGCTAACAGTTATCTTCATTATTGATATATCTGTCAGTGTCATGTGTCATGTCTTATCAATGAAATGTCAAAAAAAAGTTCTGCGGGCCCAAGATGTCAACTTCACATGTCATTCACATGTCTTATTTAAGTCGACCAACAGTCCAAAATCTAAAGATATTCACTGTAATAATGCAAAATAGTCAAGACCACCTACACCAAGACCAAGTTTAACCAAGGCCAGAGAGTATCAAGACTGAGATGAGCCCTAGTCCAGTCTACTTTATCATCATTTTATTCCGCATATACAGTATGTGTTAACGTATAAGTGTACTATGAGATATTTCTTGATGAAATATTTAAACGGCATTGCACTGGTGAACGTTAGATGCATGTAATTTCCTTTGTTTTCTATGAGCAAACAAATACAAACACTTAAAACCTGAAATCAACTTAACCATATTTACACTCCTTTTTTTTGCACATGCAATTTATTGATATCCCTGCAGGTGTGATCTTTACAGGCCCTGAAACAGTCCTCTGAGATCCAGACAAGACTGAGTAAAAATGTGGTCAAGCCCAAGAGGGGCATGAGACCTTCAAAAAGGGGTCTTGAGACTAAGACTGATCTTGAGTACTACACTACAAAAGATAACGAGACTCCTTAAAAACCACCACATTTTCACAATTAACGGTCCTGTGTTTAAGATTAGGAGGATTTAGTACCATTTAGTGCCATCTTCTCGCAGTTACAATTTCTTCAGGGTTCATTGTTTTGTTTTGTTTTTTTTTTTACCAGGAACTGAATTATCCACAGAAGTGTCTTTCTCTCCAAAACAAATGGACCAGATAATTAAATTAATATAACACTGAATGAAGCAGTTTCACATTACATATCAGTGTTTCTTCTACCTCGTTTGGCACGTTGCAGATGGTCCGTTTACCAGCACCTGCTTAATGTGCGCACCTCTTTTCTCTGATAACATACTTTGAGCTCACCTTATTTCAGATACAGATGTTCAGGATCTTTTCACCAGAAGTCGAATTATCTGCAGAGGTCTCTTCCTCTTCAAAACAAATAGACAAGGTGATTAAAACTGGCAAAACACTGAATAAAGCAGTTTCACATACAAAAAACAGTGTTTTTGTGATGCTCTCGTTGCTGAGGGGCATTTAGCGGCCAATGCAAAAACGCGAATGTCCCTATCAAGAGCCACTGTTTGGGTTTTCTGTTCTGCTGTAAAAACATGGTGGTACAACCTTAGTGGAAGAGGACTCACTTTGTATTTAGATATAAACGTCTAATTCTAAGGTAACAAAAACACAACAATTCTTATTCTCTTATAAACCCAACAGACTGGACCTTTAACATACTAGAACCAGCAAATATTTGGTGTGTTTTGCTTGATGAAAACATTAAAATGACTAGTTAACTAATTGCTTGAGCTCCAGTTAGATTAATTACATTTCCTTTGTATATATTTCTATGTAGCAGAAGAGATGCTGCTCTGTGTGGGCCCCTGTAATGTCACCACATTTAACTTTAGCAGAGGTCTATGATAAGATTATTTCTAGAATTACTGTTATTTCTGCAGCTGTAGGCGTGGATGTGTACACAAACATGTATTTCCTGATGTCTGTGATACTGGCAGTTTGCAGGCACGGACGCACACACACACACACACACACACACACACACACACACACACACACACACACACACACACACACACACACACACACACACACACACACACACACACACACACACACACACAAATATCTATATCATCTCCTCTTCCTTCATCTCCGTCCCCACAGGGGTTTCCAGCCCTGTTCTCTATCACCCAGAGACCATGTGTCCAGTTATTACAGCATTAATGGAGTCTGCAGATGATGCCCTCGTAATGTCTCTTCAAAATGACTTTCCAACAAACAGCCTGAAGCCACTGGCCTCAAATTCCTCACTTACGTTCCTCCATATGTTGTGTAAGAGCAGTAAAAGTAAACTGAGCAGAGTGACAGCTTGCTTACTGCGAGGCAGAAGTGTTTGCGAGCACACCCCCCCACCGTAGATTACTGCAGGATACCAGGAAATCCTTTGGTGCCGTCTGTAACACTGCGTGACTAAAGCAAAGTGGGATTGATGATGTTATATGAATGAATGGTTGAGATTAGTCTCACTGTGTCTGAGAAAAAGGTGGGTTAGTTGAAATATGCAGTCAGTGACAAGAAACCACTGAGGTCAAATCAGTGTTTCAAATGTCAGGTTATATGTTTCCCAGAATCTTCATTCAGTCTAAGCATCAGTTTAGGGATGCAGTTGATAATTTCATTATCGATTATTGGCCTGATTAATTGTTTGGTTTATGAAGTGTCCTGAAATAGAAAAAGCCAATCACAACATCCCAGAGTCCCAAGTGATGTCTTCAAACGTCTTGTTTTGTCTTACCAAAACCTAAAAAGAAAACCCTGTCATTAGGAACTGTTGTACTTTTTCATTATTTTTCTTGTTAATACTGAAATGATGAACTGATCTTTAAAATGGAGCACCCAGTAGCCCATGTAAAAGCATTCACACTATCTATCCTATCAAATCAAAATAATAATTTTAAAAACAAGTGATCTTCAGAATATCTGTTGATAAGTTTTCTTTCGATCATTTAAGCAATTAAAAGGATAGGTGTAAAGCAAATCACAGCTCTTTTTCCCTGTTTTTATGTAGTCAATTTCAAAAGTGTGCATCTTTCTGCTGTAGAGACAGCCCAGTTTTATAAAAAGACCACATTTCTAATTGTGAAATGCTTTTTTAACCAGCTTCTTGCTGCTGCTCTGTGTCAGTTTGATGACGCAAGCTTGAGGAGAAAGTGTTAAGTTGCATCACTATAAGGGTGTTGGTTCATCCTTTGAACTCTGTGATTGATTATTTTGCTGAAACTGGGTACAGGTGATACGACCACATCCATTACTTACAAAAATTGTTTTAAATCTTTCTTCTTGAACTGTAAAATGTTCATTTAAAATGTCATTTTAAATGGACTTTAAAGTGATTGCCACAGTAGGGCAACTTTTTATCTCTTTCACAAATCAGTATATTTGTGTCCCCCATGATGGTTTGTGATGATGTGGTTCTCTGTTTGGCAGGAAGGGCCGGGCACGGAGGGTTTTTGTGGAGTAAGCATTTCCATGATTGTTGACGGGGACACAGCAGAGGGCTGGGGACGTCACACAGCCACAGAGGGGTGTTTTTATAAAAGAGGAAGCCAGTTCAATTTGCATGTAGCTGTTGCAGTGAGGTTGAAGCTTGGAGGGCAGCAATGTTTACGAATCAGTGCATATGTTTGAGAGAGATAAGCTTATACAGAGCGCTTTTAACAAAACTTTGATTTGGAATGAAAACATAGGCATCATATAAACATCATATAATACCTGAAGTCTAACAGGTGTAAAGTATTTGTGCTCTGTGTCTTATATTAATTTTCTCACAGGCTCTCACTTAATTATAAGTCCATTTACACCACATGCAGTTACTGTTTTTCTCTTTCTGTCTTTCTGACGTTTTGCTCCAAGTTTTCTTTCAGGGTCTGGGCTCCAGCATTGTGGGAGTCTATTCTTAGAACAGTAGCTGCTGGCCAGAGCTGAGCTGCACGCCAGTCAAATCAATGCTGATTCAATATTAATAGGAATCTAAAGATTTCTCCTGTAGCGAGCCACTAAAGCCCAATGTGTAATGTGATCATATGGATCAGTGTGGAGGTATTCTGGCGTCCAGATTGTATGTCATGCCATCATGTATTTGTAGATCTCAACCTTTGTTGAACTGTTTGAAAAGCTGCGACTTTTTTGTGTTAATAAAAGGCATATTTGCCATCTGTCTATATTACAGCTTCATGAAAGTCTTTTATTTGTACATGTTTTATATATGTTCTGTTTTAAACATCAGTTTCCTCTTGTTCTGGAAAAATAACCTCTGTTGCTCAGGACATGATGCTGTGCATGTTAAAGAAATTAGCAGGATAAACAGTTAGTTTGTAAAAAAACAAACAAAAAACCCTTGTATATCAAGACAGAAAATTCAAGAAGCCGCAGTGTATACAGTGCTGAGTGGCTTGGGTATCATTTGAAAACTTGGCATCAGTGCTGAAACAACAGCTGAGTTTTGGTACGAATATCTAATGTTTTTAATTTTTATTTTATTTGTTAGTACTTCTCTTTGAAACACAAAACACATGATTCCTCAAAACAAAAAGGGGTCAACATTTACAAATGTTAAATGTTTTCTAAACACAAACAGTCTGACTTTGCCTAAATGAAATAGTCAAAAAAATCAGCAAAATTTCTACTTAAATCCAGAACTATCTGATCAAAGAATAAATTATTATAAGATTAGAAATAGAGACTTGATGCCAGCAAGGGCTGCAACTTTTCATATTTACATACCATCTAATTTGTTTTGTAACTGCTGCACAGCAATTTTCCTCTTAATGAATAAAGATATATTTTATCTTATGTTAACTCATGATATGATTAAAATTTGATTTGATTCAGAGAGTACTCTGGGCACAGGCGGAGCAGCAGAGCAAGAAACACAGTGAAAGTGGTTTTAGTGTTGTCTATCATCCAAGTTGTTGTCCAATATACTTTAGATCAAATCTGCAGCATTATCATGGAAACTGTGCACACTGTAGTCCAGTGCGGGTTTTTTTGGCTGCCTATCATTATCTGTCATGTGCTAGGCTGCTAGAACTGTTTAAATGTTTTGGAAGGAGTCGTGCTTGGACAGAAATGTTAAGACGAGTGTGCTATGGGCATTTACAAATAAAAGTATATCTTAAAGATGATAATATGTATTGATGTTTTCACTTTGTATCTTGACCACTGGACCAATATATGAATCCAGATCGATGTATCCTCACACTCCTAATCGAATCCTTTTCTTATTTAATAGTTCGGTCAATAGTCTGTTAGGAAAGAGCCAAAAATGCCTGACAGAAGATCTCAGGACATAATAAAAATATCTTGTTTTGTCTGACCACGAGTCCAAACCCAAAGTTATTCAATTTACTATCATATAAGGCCAAGAAAGCAAGGTAATATTCTCATTTAAGGCCAACTAGACCGTTTTTGCCTTAAAATCTGATTAATCGATCACCAAATCTGCAGTTTTCAATACTCCGGGTCCCAGTACAGGGTATTTTTTATTGCAGTATGACTACCAGTACAAGCAAAGAAAACCTGTCTACAGAATCATAAAAACCAAGAATCTTTTACCAGTTGAACAAAATGTTCTCCTCATAATTGTATAAGCTCAAGTCAGCAGCCAGAGGCATTTTCTAGTAACAATGAGGATATTTCAGGCATAAATGAGGTAAGCCTGTATCTGTAGGGTGTAACCTACAGCAGTATTAGGTAATAGCTCCAGTATGGGAGAGGGTTAATTGATCCCTGTGAGATTTAAATCTATAGTGTGGGCCTGCTCTGGTGGAGGAAGGGGAGAGGTCTTCAGGGATTTGTGTAATATGTGTGTGGTTGGTGTATTTGTGGGATATCGACAGGGTGAACGATGTGCTCGTACGTAGGTCTTACTGGCTCAGCAAGGTTGATAAAAGGGTGGAAATCTGCTTTGAGAAATCGTGGTCTCATAAGCAATTGTGTATCTTATTTCAGAGGTGGTTTGGGCATTTTCTCATCATTTTCTAGATGTTTTGGAGTGATGTCACTGATTTTCTGCAGACTCTGCTACAATACGCAGTGTGTTCAGTGTGTTTCAGACATCAACAAGCCACTTGGCAACTCCTACCCTCCTCCGCACAAATACACACACCTCCCCCCTGTTGCCATAACAAACAAGGTGCAGATGACACCAGAGGAAGTGTGTGTTAGGACAGGGTAGAGGAATCCGACAGGTCCATCATGGAAAACAGCCACAGGCGGGAGTGGTGATAGGCTTGTGCATGTGTGCATACATGTTGAGTATGTGTCCACAGAGGTACCCACATAATTTAGCAGGTCTATCATGTGATAAGATTTTATTCTGGATTTAAGCAGATTATGCGCTGTGTATCTTTGCTGCAGGCGCATACTGTAGACAGGTTAAGCTGGAAAGACGTTTTTGCTTTAGTTGGATTGTCTCATTTGCTGTGTGCTCATGAGTTCATCTGAGTCTTAGCAGCAAGTTTGGTCTTGTTTAGTTGAAGCAAAACATGGAAACCAAAAGAAAACAGAGTGCAGAGTAAGACATTCAAATACTTCATATTTTTAGGCATGTAATACAAACTCATTGCCATTTGACAGGTGTGTCAAAGGCTGGGTATAAACGCACTAACATACGGTTACTCAACTTGCTTTGCCTTGGGGATCACTTTTGGAAAAAGACAAAAGGCCTGGGGCCAGTTGCAGGAGCCCTGCACAGGTCAGGTGTGTGTAAGGATGTTTCGATGTTTTGAGGACATTCAGGGCAGTCTGAGGGGCCCTGGAAAACCAAACCTGGCACTTAAAAAAAAAAAAGATGATGTATTACTCAATTAATTCATTCATTAAGTCATTTTTAAAGAAAAAAAGTTAATCATTTCTGATTTAAGCTTTTTAAATGTGAATATTTTCTGGTTTCTTTACTTGTCTGTCACAGTAACTTTGTATCTTTGGGTTGTGGACAAAACAACATTTTTGGGACTTCATCTCGAGCTTTAGGAAACACTGAATAACATTTTTCATAATTTTGACATTTTAGAGACCAAACAGCTAAACAATTAATCGACAATGAGAATAATTGCCCTAATAAACAAGCTCTATTTTGATGTTTTTATGCACTCATACTGCATTTTATTTACAGTAAAAGTGCAAAAAATCACCAGTATAAATCAATTTACCATTGTGCATCAGATAATGGGGGCCATATTTGGCCCATGTGCCATCATTTGAGTGTCACTGCAGTACTAAGTAGTATTCCAACTTCTTAAGTCAAATGATACCCGTGTTTGAGCCTTTTTGTACCCAAATCTAGAAAAAAAAGAGAAAATAATCCTTTATTCGTCCCACTGTGGAGAAGTTTGAAAATGACTTATCAGTATGGTTTTGCTCACAGCCAATCACTGCCAACATTTTTCAGTTCAATTTGACATGTGATTGGACCACTACCGCAGCAGCTAAAACCCATAAAGCCTGTGGTGTGGTGAAGTCAAGAGTGGTGCATTTCACAAATTGGCAGTTCAGCATACCAAACTTTCAAAAGTGTGGCTTTGCTACGTGCTTGTGGCCTCTGGTGGCATTTTGTGCAACTGAATGCTTCCATTTGCATGACTTAATATTGAATAAAGTAGAAAAAAATATATCATATTAAGTACTCTACTAGTATCAGTATCAATTAAAGGGTATGCCCCCTGTGTGTGCCCCTCAACTCACATCCTTAGATTGCATTATATTAATATTATTTGTTTGGTAGGTATTATTATTATTCTCCCTGCATGCTGAAAATGTGTTTTTCTGTGTCTTTATTTTATTTCTTTGTTGTCAGTGTTTGACCTTTGTCTTAATTTTTGTGTTTCCATCTGCAGGGCTGAGAAAACTGAGGTGCTGAGTGATGACCTCCTGCAGGTGAATATGACATTCTTCTTCTCTATCGCTGCTCACATACATCAACTACCATTCATTCACAGACTGTATTTGAAGGGTAACTTATGTGTTTTTCAATCCTATTTTCCATTTTTTGTGTCTAAGTGAATAATGAGAACAACATTTTTTGACATTTGTTCAGTATTGAGCGAGGGGGCTGCAGCAGGCAGCTGTAAAACAGGCTACAACTGCACTCAGGCACATGTGCAGTTTATGTCCACCAGAAAGTACTTGTTTTTGACACTGACAGGCTCAAAATATTTCGTGTCCGACAGCATTATGGAAAGGATGATGGATCTTGTTTAAGTGTAAGATCCTTGTTCTTCAACCAGAAACAGCCCAGAATTCCCTATCACCAAACCTTGCAGACTCCATTTAAATAAACACAATTTTAGCATGTATAAAGCCAGCATATTTTCTCATCTAACAGGGTGAATTAAGCGTTTATTTCAACAAATCCACAGTTGGTGATTGTTGGAACAGTGGAAAGACAAACCAAGACCTTTTTTGTGAGTTTTATTTCAGGTTTTAACTGTGCGTGTTTTATGATTATTGAGTTATTGTTTCTTTAAATGAAGTCTGGTAGGTTTGGCGATAGGGATTTTGGGTCTGTTTCTGGTTTAGATAAAAGGATCTTACTCTCTAACAAAGTCTAGCTCTGTAGGGATCCTTACACTAACACTAACAGTCTGAACCTGTCATTGCAAAATGAGCCCTTTCAGTGAACCTTCATTGAGAGTACACAAATTCCCCAAGTGGTTACATTGCAGCCTTGTTTTGAGACTGCTGGCTGCAGTCTCTCACTTAATACTGGGTCAGTTTCAAAAACTGTTGTTCCAATTAGTCACTTACACACCAAAAAAGGAAGGGAAAATAGGGTCCAGGTTGAAAAACAACAAAGTTACCCTTTAAGAGGTCGTTTTCTGGATGAGTAAAATGCGGAAGTTATCAAAAGACTTACAAGTTCTCCTCTTAGTCTCTGTTAAAGTGATCATGCCTGAGCGGCTTGTTGATGCCAAGTCTCTCTGCAGTCTTGGAGTAAAACTGCTGGTATTAAAACATTACTGGGGAGTCTTTCATTCAGTAACACCTCGCCAGCTCAGGGGTTTGGCGCTGCAGGGAAAAGTGCCTCATGGTTTTCCACTCAAGGCGAACCCTGGCAATGTTCTGTTATCTTGAAATCATACTTGGTGTGTGTGTGTGTCTATGTGTGTGTGAATGTGGCTGTGTATGTTGGGGGATGGTAGTACCCTAAGTTAGTGAAACTGTGAGATCACTGCTAGGAAAAGAGTATGAAGACAGAGCATGCTTACTTAGAAAGGAGCTTTTGTGGAAGGAAAACTGAAGGTGAAGTCTAAAGCCTTTCAGTCACTGTAGTCAAAGTTTTATGACATGCAGCAGTGAACTCTGAACCCCATGTGGTTTGCACACACAGTTAACGCAAACACTTGGTGGTGAGGAAAATGATTATTTCTTTAAAGGATAAGCAGAAATACATGTTTTACTGTAATCGAGACAATAGTCAGGGTCCTTTTTTGTTGCTTTAACAGTGTTAATAATTACATTAAGTCATAATTTTACACCACTGTGCCGTTAGCACTGCGCACAAACTGACCTAACCCTTCCAGAGAATGCTTTTCCTCGTGTTTGGTCCTTGTCCTGAACGACAGGAGCTTTGTGCTGTGTTAGACATTCCTTTAGCTTCAGCTCTCAGCGAGGAATGTGATTGTCAAGCAGTCAGCACAGTGGAAGCAGCTTGGATGTCTCTTGGCCCAACAACTAGTGCTCCAAGTCAAAATCTGCAACCGTATTACAGTCACGTTGATAAAATGTGTCACTCACAGTTTCCTAATTTGTAGACCAACAAATCTAAATTCGATCACATGAGCTGGGAAAGTTTTTCCCTCTTTCCAAACATGAGCAGAGAAAGAACCGTTTTTCCTTTCCCCCTCCCCAACACGCTCCCACACCCACTTCTCTGAACCGTCCAACTTGAAATTTGACTCTATGATTTCCATGGTGTCGTAGTAGACTTTTCTTTTTCCATTAGTTTCCGTAGTCCTTTCATTGGTTAAGGCATTTGTCTTGTTTGGACACGTCCTGCCACAGTGGGAGAGTTGAAGAGGCTCATAACAGTAGAGAGAGTCAGGCTGGAACTGGTCCCATAGCTCAGTGTTTGATTACCTCTTACACACGACGGGCTGTTGTTGTGGACACTTGAACACACACTCATATCTGATACTGTATATAAAGAATCAGAATCAGAAATACTTTAATAATCGGGAGGAAAAGTGTAGTTCATTACAGTCGCTCTGATGCAAAGCATAGGGAATGATAAAGAGTAGAGATAAGTATAAGCACAAGTATATACAAATATAAATGTAAAAACAGAAATACAGTAATAGTAAACAATAAGCACAGTATGTAAATAGATGAAAAAGTATGTATAATATGCTGTGTATGCAAGTGTGTAAAAATATAAATGTAAAGAAATAAAGTAACAGACAATTAGCACTAGTATGGGAACATTTAAATTATAATGTGGATAATGTGCATATGTAAAGTGTGTAAAATATAAAACTGTGCCTTATGCTACAATACAATGTATACAATTAGAATCTAACATCAAAATATAGAAATATAAATATGTGTGCAATGCGACAGTGAACAGAAATAATAATAACATAATAATAATAAGTACAAATAACAATAAGAGTATATACAGTATATGTAGCATGTTAAATTTAGTTCAAGAGTAATATTGCACATTTGAATAATTGCACAGATGATTGCTGTAGTTGAAATATTGCACCAAATATTGCAGTTTAGATAGTGATATTGGGCATTATTGCACCATAAAAGCCATATTGCACATACGAAGTATAATAGATAAATTATGGATATTTAATTGTAGGTGTGTGTATTAAGTCAAAATACTGTCTTTATGCTCTAAACTGTCTTTGTGCCATATTCCTGCATAATACTATACCATGTCGTTTTCAGCCATTTTTATAATGTGCTATATTATGTCATTTTGGGCTTTTTTTTCCAACACAGTATTCTATGAAGTGTATACTGTAGACACACTGTTTTTACACTCAATTAAGCAAATGTGATACAGTGTGCTAATTATTGAGCTTTAATGCGCTATGATGGGCAACATTTGTCACCTTTAGACAGAGCCAGGCTAGCTGTTTCCCCCTGGTTCCAATCTTTATGCTAAGCTAAGCTAACTGGCTACTATTTATAGCTCCATATATAACAGGCAGACATATGAGTGGTATCAATCTTTGTCTAGTCAAGTCTAGACCAGAAAGAGAATAAGAATATTTCCCAAAATGTCAAACTCTTCCTCTACGCAAACTATTTGGAGATCCTGTCTCTACTCTGTCATCAGCTAACCAGACCCTGCCAACAAGGTCAGCCAGCCCATCAGTTCACCAGCGATCCAGTCTGCTAAAGCAAACCAGAAAACAAAATTGTATTCACCCTCCTGGTTCCTCTGTGACTCACTAAATGTTCCACATTTTTTTTCTATGCTGTGGCAGGTCAGAGGTCGTCTGCTCGCTCTGTTCACTGTTTTCACTGCTGTTGGAAAAAAGATGGCAGTAACTGTCCCGTAAACCTTTGGACAGCTCCGTAACTGGAGAGGCGGGCAGAAGGGATTGTGTGTGCTTATGATCAGGGAGTTTTCCTGCTTTTTTTTCCTCTCTCTTCAACTCCATGACTTCAGTTTGTCAGGGTGTTTCTGTGTTTGTTTTTATAATTGAGTTTTTCCTCGAGGCCAGATCTCTTCTTGTGAGCAAGTAAATCTGCCTGCATGTGATGTGAAGCTGGCAGACTTTTTTTTTTTTTTTTTTAAATGGGACATCGTGTTTAAAGAGGGTTTTAGGAGCATTTGTCATCATTGAATATATGCCAGCACATTATAACAGCAGCATAACCTTGTAGATAAAAAGAACAGACAAGTAACATGGAGAAAAATAGCCGAACTTTGAGTCATTTCAAATGCAAATGCAGCAAAACAGACTGCAACTCAATATCAAAGACATTATATTTTGTACTTTCAGTGTGTGTCTCGAGGGTATTTTGGTGTACGTTCATGGAAAACTGGGCAGAAACAATACGATCACCCATTGTATCCAGTCTGCGCCCACACTGAAGTCACTCAGGCCTCTTTCTTTCCTTCTTGGCACCGAGTGTTTGAGGTCTGGATCCAATCGAGCCGTCACCAGATAGAGCTAGACTTCCATGCATTAATCAGAGCTGGGGATCAGCTGAATAGTGAGCGAATCAATTGGATCCAGGCGAAGAAGCCAAGTCCAGCTGTGGTCTGGCACCAAGAAACAGCTGCAGGAAAGAGGGAGGAGAGAGTCGAGGGAGAGGGAGGTGGAAAAGTGTGTGTGAGTGAGTAAGAGAGCCCGACATGCCGTAAAGAGAACACAGAATTAGCGACGATAAAAGTAAAGGGAGGAGAATGAGAGCAAGATGGAGATCAGACAGCAAATGAGGGTCCCTCAGATATAGTATCACAGCCGGATGTTTATACTGAAACAGGAAGAGGAAGTGGATACTTAAATAACCTTTGCAACAACTTTGCATTTAATAATTGTCTTTAGGGACCAAACTAGTGCCTTTGCGTGCTTAACTATAAATGTTGTGTGTGATTTACATTGCTGGCTGCTAATTTACAACCCATGCCATTGTGCAAGAAGCTATTAAACTTGTGTTTTTCTTTTTAAAATGTCTGTTTTTGGAATTCTGGGATTTATTTTTAAGCTCTTGGATAGTGTTTTTCAGCAGTAATATCTGTTTTTATATTAAACCATTGTGGGGAATACTGCAAATCAATAAACAGGATCTGATGATGGCAAAATTAGATTTTTATATCATATTGACATTTTTTTATGGGATAAGGTAACTTTACCTGTATTGTTTTTATATTGCTAGATTTTACAGAAAAGACCTGCCAAGTTTATCACTGCTAGGGTGCTCAATCTCACCCTGAGCCCAACGGGTCCCGACGGTCCAGAGGGGTCCCAAAAATGTGTGCTGATTGCCAGTGTTCGGGTAGGGCTTTTCTGCTGGAGACTCGTGTCACAATGCCACACAGCTGATGAGTCCCAGGTGCTTAAAGACGATTCGTGCTCTTTGGGAGGTCGAGCTTGGTCGAGCTCTGGCTTAGTATTTTATGGGTTGATCTCGAACGGGCTGAGTTCGGGCATCAGCTCACACGGATCAGTTTGGTTTGGGCTGACCACTGAGCAAAGGGAAACGTGCATCTACTGCTAGCTGGGATGGAAAATATATATTAAAGATTTTGGGGTGAACTTTCCATTTTAAATCAGTGTGCTGCTGCCTGGAAAGTAGAATATGAATCTTAAAACATATGTCATGCTCTGGAAAATAGTCTTTGGTAACATGATCTCTCAGTAAGACGTTAAACTAGCAAAACCACCATATGATACCGCACTGCTCATGAAGTATAACCAGCAGATCAGACCACCGCGGGCCGGCAGTTTGAATGATTAATTTGTTCTACCTGATAGTATCTTATATCCTCATATGTCCTCGTATGTTAAGACAAAGCAGCTTTCCCTGTTCGCAGTAAAGACCACAATCCATCAGTCTGTGTTACTTATCTCCCATGATTCCTTCCATCTGTCTGTCAGTGCTGCCTGTTGTAACATTGCACGCTACAGTGCAAGAGCTAGACAAACAATACTGACGTCCTCCATCATCTTTCAGTAACAAAAGCAGGATGGAAAGTTTAGCGATGGATGTGCACCTTCTCTGTTTGATTTGTAGCTCTCACCTGGGTTCTTTCTGTTGAACAGGAAATGTGTATCTTTTACTCACCAAAGGCCTGTTTGTTCTTATTTTAAAACATTTTTTGTCTCGTGCACGCACAGATCGAGAGGCGGTTGGAGTTGGTGCGTTTGGTGTCGCACAACACACACAAGAGGCTGGTTTCCTGTCTGCAGGGTCAACTTGGAACAGACACAGAGAAGAGACATGTAAGAAGCACTTTATTGCTCTTTTATTCAGCTGCTGCACTTTTTAGACACTCAGAACTTTCAACAGGCCTCATCTAATCATCTCTCGCATGTTAGCAACGTGCTACATAGCCAGGATCTCTACATAAAGCTTCCATTTTGCAGTAAGAGTCACTCTGTAGCTGCTAAATGAAATAAGGATGAATCACTGTGACACCATTGTCAGTATTTGCGAGTACCTGCTACATTGTGCTATGAGCACATGGCATCTCCTCTTATGTAACACACTGATATGAGAAGGACTCAGGAGAAAAATATGCAGTGCTGGCCTCCTGCCAGCTTCACTTTTACTGAATAACAAACCTACCTCAGCCACAATAAAACACACCAAACTCTGAGTAAATATCCTAATAGTACATGAAGGCTGAAAAACAAATATTGTTTACAGTAAATACTTCGATCCTAGGTGCTGATCGTTTGGTTATCTTTTGGCTATTTGTTTACCACACATCTTTATGTTGACTGAACTTCATTTGCCGGTCTGCTTGCAGAAAAAGTTGCCCCTGACGATGCTGTCCCAGGCAATGCAAGAGGGAGGCGGTCAGCTGGGAGAGGAGAGTCTGATTGGGTGAGATGCCTGTCTGTCTCTAAAAGACGTTCCATTGACTCTAATCAACCATTATGTTACAGTTGTTTTGTGTCTCTTTCTGGTGTTTTTGTGTTCTCTTTAATTATTTTACCTTTTTTTTGTAGTTGTTGTGAAGGTCTTGGCAGATGTTTTGTCTCTCTTTGTGGTTGTTTTGCTCATTTTCTTTGTAGTCGCAAGTCTCCTTGTATCGCTTTGTAGCTGCTTTGCATCTGTTTGTAGTCGTTCAGTGTTTCTGGTCTTTTTATGTTTCTTTGTGATTGTTTTGCCCCTTTTTGTTGTTGTTGAAGGTCTTTTTGTGTCTCTTTTGTGGCTATTTTACATCTCTTTGAAGTCATTTTGTTTCTCTTACTGGTCTTTTTCCATTTATGTGTTTTTTTTGCGCTTTCTAGTTTTTACGTCTTGAGTCTCTTTGTTTCTCTTTGCAGCAGTTTTGCATCTTTTTATAGTTGCTCAGTTTCTTGGGTCTTTTTGCATCTCTTCGCAACTGGTTTGTCCTTTTTCCCTGTTGTCTTGAGTCTCTTTATGTCTTTTGTTGCAGTTTTGTATCTCTCTGTAGTTGTTTAGCATCTCTGCTTTTTTGCATCTCTGCAGTTTTGCCCTTTTTTATTTGTCCTTGTGAGTCTGTCTCTTTGTAGCTGTTTTGCATCTCTTTTTAGTTGTTTTTTTTGTCTCTCTCTGGTCCTTCTGTGTGTCTTTGTGGTTGTATTGCTTTTTGTTGTGGTCCTTGTGAGTCTCTTTGTAGCTCTTTTGCATCTCTTTGTAGTCATTTTGTGTCTCTTTCTGATCTTTTTCAATCTTTCTTTGGTCAAAAAATGTCTTTTAATGCGACATTTTACAGGTGAAGGCTCAGAAGGGTCCCCTGACATTTTTAGCCCCTGGGCCTGTGCCCAATAGGCCCATTCAGTAATCCATCCATGCAATGGGCCTCTTGTGTGTCTATGTTTCCTTTTACCTTAACATATTTTTTCTCACTGTGAGCAAGTGCTAACTATATATGTGTGTGTGTGTGTGTGTGTGTGTGTGTGTGTGTGTGTGTGTGTGTGTATGTGTGCGTGCAGCAAGATGATGGATGTGTGTGGAGAAGCTGAGAGCAGGTTAGCCACTGAACTGATGCAGCATGAAGTCCAGATTGAGAGAGACATCCTGGATCCTCTGAACCAGCTGGCAGAGGTGAAAACACTGCAGCTCTCTCCATACAGGAGTGATCTCTTAAAACCTGCATGCATCTGTATTTTTTGTACATTTGTATTTTAAGACAACTTACAATTGGCTGAAACACTGAGTAAGCCTGTACAGGATGTGTACACACTGTGCCTCTTTAATCTCACACTTGTGCCTAATTCAACATGGCCTTTGGCATCTTTTTGTGTTATATTAACATTATTATTCATGATTCGTATTGACAAAATGTTCCCACGCAAAAGATGTTATCCTACGTGTTGACTATGAAGTGCGTGTGTACTCATGGTGTACTCATAATTCTCACTGTTTCCCCCACAGATTGAGATTCCCAATATACTAAAACAAAGGAAACAATTGGCTAAACTGGTTCTGGACTATGACTCGGCCAAGACAAGGTACACTTGATTATAGTCTTTAATCACACCCTTTTTTCATATGTTAACTTTGTTCCACACTGGCCCCTTTTTGCACATTTAGGCCGTGGTTTAGTGGAGGGTATAAACAGGTTGCAAAAGCTGTGAGAAAAGTCTGTTGCTGTTGTGTGCACAAAGTCAACCATCATGCGTGTCAGTCAGCACAGGATCCGTTAAATCTGAGACTGCCAGCCATTCACTGATCATTGCCAATCAAGCTGAAAATAGGCTGATGCTAGTCACTTGGCGATTGATCTGCGCATGTCTAAAAGGTTTCAAATCAAACACGCTCATTCTTACTGTGGCCTAAATGTCTGAATAATGTCTTCGCCTGCAGGTGGTACCAGGCAACAAAGTCCAACAACCAGGCCATGGCAGCTAAGGCGGATTCTCTTAAAGATGAGATGGACGAGGCTCTCAACAAAGTAGAAATATGCAAGGTAGATTTGTTTTAAATCTTTTTTGCAACCAGATTTCTTACTCAAAATACAATTTCTGCTGCTGCCACATAACAGTACAGTGCTTTACCAACTGTGGTTTAAGTATGGCATACATATTGTATTTAATCAAGACATATTTAATCTAACAGCTGTACATTCCAGTCAGGGCCTCTTCATCAGGTTAGGATCATATCTTATGACCTGCCTGAACAAAGGAAACCTTGTAACAGGAACAAACATGCTATGCACATTATTAGGACCATGTAATTAAAGGTCAATGCTGTGTCATCTGGAGTTCATCTGCATCTTAATGAAAAGTTTCTGTGCAAAGTAAAGCAGAGGTTTAAGGTTGCTGTAATGTTTGCCATGTATGGAAATATGTATATATTTTGCATCCCACAGGACCAGCTCTCTGCAGACTTGTACAACTTTGCTTCCAAGGAGGGAGATTACGCACGCTATTATGTCATGGTGAGTGCACCTCAGTTTAGTGTAAATGACCCAGTGCTGACATGGAAATGTGGTGCAAAGATGGACTATTCCACTATAACTGTGTTGGTTTAGTGATGCAGTTTGAATGCTTTATGCAAAAAGTTTGTATATATGACCTTTGATTATGTTTGTGTATTTATATCAGTTATTAGAGGCCCAGGCAGACTACCACAGGAGGTCTCTGGCAGCTCTGGAGGCAGCTATACCGACTATCCAAACACAGCAAGGTAAACAACAAGACTTAAAACAGACTCTACATCTGCAAACAATGTAAAAAACATAACCTTTGCATGCATTTGTCATAAAACCCCAATATAGTTAAAGAGTTGGCAACCATACTTGCAAATATGTTGTACAGCTCATAAGCTACTTTATACCCTGCTGTTGAGATATGTTTCCTGGCTTGTGATAGTTTGTAATTGGGTCATGTATACAACATATTCTGCTTCAATATTCTGGATTAGGCCTTTTTCCAAATTTAGCATTTCCCAATTAAGATGTGGAATATGCCGCTATTTTTCGGGTTTTAACAACACCATTTGGACATGTATAGAGTGTATTCAGAATATGCATCTCAGTTGGGGTTTTTGCCACAGTTTGCGAGACCAGCCTGTTGCCAACAGTTTGGATGGCTGAGTAGAAATTCATGCCCAAAAGAAAAGCCCACATTTCCAGTTGGAAGGAGGAACACCTACATTTAAATACTGTGAAAGACAAATATCACAATGCCAACCTTTTCAAGAGGTTGGTTGAAGGAATGAAAGAGAGAGGCTGTATTTGTATAGTTTAACAAGTCAGCCACTTATGGAAAATTTTGCAAAAAAATCCTATTTTGATGCAAAGAGGCCAAATGACAAGCACTTTAAGCCGTTCTACTTTTCTGTATTTGACATAAATGCCATGTTTATTACGTTATTGCGTTATTATTATGTTAAGTTGAATATGCAGGGCTGCACGTAAAATGTAATTTCAGTGGAATATTCATTTTCATTAGCTGTGTAAAAAAGTTTAGTAAAAATATTGTCTTTTTTGTGAAAAGGGAAAAAAACCTGAATGTTTAGTGCATGTAAACACTAACACTAACACAACAACAGGAGGGATCATTACACAGAACAATACATTTTCATTAAAAAATCCTCCATCCATCCAAGTCTAACTAAAACTCACAATGCATCCTCCATAAATCTAAATAAATTGGTTTCTAAGTACTTTTAAAAAAAAACCCAAAAACTCTGACACATTCACTGTGAGCTATAGAAGAACTATAGAAGAATAGTGGACAGAAATGCCTCCACTGACACTGACTACTATTCTAGACTCGTGGATGGAGAAACCAGCGTACGGCACGGCTCTGGAGGAGCACCTGAAGAGGAGCAACCGTGAGATCGCTCTCCCCATAGAGGCCTGCGTCATGATGCTGCTGGAGACCGGCATGAAGGAGGAGGTACGGATGGAGTAATGATGTTGGCACCAAGGTTGTTGTCGTTAACTAAAACTAAACTGAAAACTAAAATTAGGTATGAAAAAACATTTTATCAATGAAATAAAAATTAAAAGCAGACTTGAGAAAAAAATATAAACTAACTGAAATGATATTTTGTACTTAGAAAACTAAATAAAATAAAATATAAATTTACAAAAAATGTATTAATGTTTGTCTTGTTCAATTTGGTCAAATTGGATTTGAATATGCACATTTGCTTGTCACTCACCATCATGTGATTGCTCATGTGACTGCAGTCACCTGTGTTTAAGATAGTGCTGTACAGCGTTATCTAATGAAGAGCTAGTGTGCTCGAAAGATCGCTATCTTAGTGCCTTAAATATTTTGGATTATCGCAGCCCTACAGTCTGCAAGCTGTCTTTTTCTTCATATTGTAAGCACATCAAGCACGAGGAGTCATTGGTCAATGCATTTATTGAAACTCGGATATTTATATGACTGCGGGTCAATTGCCTTCTCAAAGTGTTATACTAATGTTAGAATTCTTATTCTTAAAACTTGCCCCTGATAAAACCCCCACATTACAATAATAAAAAAATGAAATGAATACTGAAACTACTAAAAACAAAAAAAAACAAACCATTTTTAAACAATAAAAACTAAACCGAAATGAGCAAACCAGCTCTGGAAACTAACTGAAATTCAACTGAATTGAAAACGAAAATTGAAAACAAAATAAAAACCCATAAAATAAACACAACTATGAAAAAACTTGTTGGCACACAGACTGAGTAGAAGATGTGGACGTTATTTTCAGGTCTGAAAAGTGAAGCCAATACAAAAATGCCCACACCTGCACCTTTCAAAGAGCCCACTGGAGGCGAATCTACTGATTGCAGCAAGGAGTCAATATAATTCAATATATTAATAGAAATCAATTAGAAAATGACCCTAGTTCTCTGATTAATCACCTCAGTAAACATTTTCCTAATGGGTTTATGGTCTCAATCGCTAGTTTCAAGTATTCTTCAAAACAGCATGATGTTCATTTTGTAAATTACGGTACCGTGTAGAGTAAAATAGATAATAAAGCAGCGTATGCTTTGATGTGTGGCTACGTGGTGATTGACAAGTCACTACCAGCCGGGTTCTTGCTCATCTTGTCCAAATGCGGTCACTTCTGGCTTCAAAAAACCAAGATGGTGACAAAAACTGGCTTTAAAATGCAAGTCCATGGTGGCTTTTTCCAATTTTATTATACAGCCAATGTTTTTGCAGAAGAGTAGGAAAAACTTTGGAAAAGTAGGGCAAAGTTGAGAATTTATTAACCAGAATTTGGATATAAATTTGTGCCCATAAAACCCACTGCTCCACTCTGTCGGAGCAGGAAGTAGAGGTGGGTCATAAGGACCGCACTCTAGAGATGATGGCACTCACAGTCTGGAAATATCCATAACTTGTGGTTAGTTAGCCTTGAGCCCGCGGTAAGATGCACCGTGTGTGTGCGTGCGTGCGTGCGGGCATCTGTTATGCATTAGCTTTGACTATTGCACTCTTAAACTGTAACCATATTACTAGACTTCCCAATGAGGACAATTTTATTAACGGAAACAAAACTCTTGCTGTACGTCTGCTACTCATCCCGAAAAAGCCACATCTCTAATGGCAAAAAACACTTCCTATCTTGAATTTCTCAGTTGTTTACAGGATGGTACACTTTGTTTGCTTTACTTCTCTTTTCCTGTTACCAACCCATGCTCACTTCTTTAATCTGAGGACTGAAAACAGTCACCTGTACCTGTACGAGAAAAGCATCACTCAAGCAATTTTTCTGCATTATCCTGACAGGGTCTCTTCAGAATAGCTGCTGGAGCTTCAAAACTGAAGAAGCTAAAAGCAGCGCTGGACTGCTCCACCTCGCAGCTCGAGGAGTTCTACTCTGATCCACACGCCGTCGCCGGTACACTGTCTTCTACAAATCCGCAAAAAGTGAAACCATCTGGTCCAGTTTATTTTCTCATAACTTTTCTCTTCACACACAGGAGCCCTGAAGTCCTACCTCAGGGAACTTCCTGAACCTCTAATGACTTATGGTCTGTACGACGAGTGGCTGCAGGCCTCCAAGTAAGACGACACACAGATACGACTCTTTTAATATTCTGTAAAACAAACATTAAACTCACCTGAAGCTGTGTGCGCACACAGGTTGCGTTAGGTATTCTTGTACTTGTGTGACAAGCAAATTTTTTGTGTGTGTGGTTTCAGTGTGTCTGACTCGGACAAGAGGCTTCAGGCCTTGTGGGTGACATGTGACCGTTTGCCGAAGACTCACAAGGCGAACCTCAGGTAGGAGCGTCTTCAACGATACGGTATTCAGTTCGGATGATGCAATTCAACGTGTTGTTGCCACGGTGGAGATGTGCGCTCTGTTTCTGAAAGAACATCAACGGAACTGAACGTCTGAAGTTTATTTCAGTTTCCTTTTTTCACTTTCATAAATGATACTGCAGATTTTAACCAGCTGAAAACGTCGTTTTGGTGCCTAATTAGCAGTAGCGTAATGTAACAAAGTAATAATATTTCGTTACAGTACTTGAGTGTTGTTTTGGAGTATCTTTATTTACATTTTTATATTTCTGTCAACATTCACTTTTTCTTCACTGCATGTACTAAATACTATTACTCAAAAACATTTCCCAAAACCTAGTTTGGAACCGAGTTATCTACGACAAAATAGGAAGGGAGGGATGAACGGATGAAGGAACAGAAGGGAAGGAAAGACTGGATTTTCTCTTTAAATCCATTCAGTTAAAAATAAAGAAGCTGTGTTTGAAACTGTTCCCTATCACGGTTTAGTGCGCTATATAGTGTGTTTGCCTTTTTATAGTAGTGTTCGAATTCTCAGCAGTTACTTTCATCCACTATATAGAGCACTATTAAATTCCCACAATGCAAAGCTAATTTGAGTGTACATATGATGTACCCTACATTTCACTCCTGTATACCACAATGCAATGTGGTCGTGTATTTTCGGAGGAAGAAAATTCTAGCACAATGGCCAAAATCTTGTTCATATGTGATATTCTGCTAAAATCTGGGCCCCAAGATGAGTCCGACGGTTGAAAGATGTGAAATGGAAATGAACAATAAGAGAAAAATGTATTCTCACGACAGAAAAAAAGGATGAAATAAAAATAATAATGAAAAGTAGTCACAGTCGCCTCAGGGTTTTTTAAAGCGCCTGGAGTTTCTGTTTCAGGTATCTGGTGAAGTTTCTGGCTAAACTGGCTCAGGACAGTGAGGTCAATAAGATGACTCCCAGCAACATCGCCATCGTCCTGGGGCCCAACCTGCTGTGGGCAAAGACTGAAGGGTAAAAACTGTGTACTGTCACTTCAAATTTATGTTAACCTTCAGTTTACAAAGTGAAGCTGACTCTTCCTCCTGTCCTCGTCCGTCTGTGTCTGTGCTCAGGACGCTGGCAGAGATGGCAGCAGCTACATCTGTCCACGTGGTCGCCATCATTGAGCCCATCATCCAGCACGCTGATTGGTTCTTTCCTGAAGGTAAAACATCTCCACTTGTTCTATTCACAGTTGTGCTTCTCTCGCTCTTACCTCAAAAAAGATTAAATAGAGAAGACCAGAAAGATTTTGGAAGACACTGACCATTGCCGACTATTGCATCTTTATTGTACAGTTAGGGGGAGCAAAGTTCTGGTTTTGCTACCCCACCTCTTTTCTTTTTAAAAATACACTTCACTTATCTTTGCTTATATTTAAGCAGCTTGTATTGGACATGAGTTTACTGTTTTAAACAAATGCCAAAAAAATATTCCAAAATCACACATTTTTGACCATGTTTTGAGTTGGTTCAGTCTAACCTGCAGCTAATGGCACAGCTGATGGATATGAGTTGGGAGAAGATTTCCTAGAGGGCTTTCTGTCAGAAATGATGAATGAATAGATTTCAGTACGGGCTTTCTGACAGAGAGCCAAGAAGGAAAAACTCTCCCATGTGCGATCGCAGCCGACTGACAGCAGCGCAGTGAGAGAAGCAGAGAAAGAGAGCAGAGTTTTTCCTCACAGGGCCTGTCTGAGTGTTCAAGAGTCAAAGGCTCAGTGGTAGAAATTTTTTTAGACTCCCGCAGACTACATGTACCTTGTTTTTCGTTTCAGTTTTAGTCAGACTTATTTATAAATACGAGGATGCGTCGTTCCGTGTCTGTCCTTTTATCCAGCCGCTTCGCTGTGCTTTCAGTATCACCAGGGGTGGATTTGGTGAAATGGGGGCCTTGGGCCTCAGACAAAATCTGTCTGGCTTTTTTTTTCGAGTTCTCTTACTGAGAATGTTGGTAGAAGTGTGACAGAAAAATATTAACAAATGATATGAAGTGTAATTATGGAACGCAGAAAGAGTTCAGGTCAAACTCCTGCATTCAGGAATGGATTTGTTGGAAAACATTATTTAAATTGACAAAGTCTGTTCAAGGTGAAGCTTATTCTGCTGGACAGTTTGATATATTATAATGTATCATATTTTAATTGTTCTATTTTGTACGTAATAATCTGACACTGCATGATGTTTTGTTATAAAGAAGTGTACAGTTGCTGTTTTAAAGAAGTTATTATTACTATACTATGACATTTTAACTAAATTCTTATGATAAATTATACTATAAACTTTTTTTTCTGATTTTTTTTACATTCGTATGACACATTATACTGTGAGATTTTCATTAAATGTTTATGTTATAGCATGCTATAGCATTTTTATACATTTTTTTATTTACAATTACATTTTGATCAGGTTACTTTTTTTATTACACGTTTATCAGCTTTTTTCTCATATTTTTATGTTTTTCTACATATTATACTATGACGTTTCGGGAGCTTTTTTTACACATGCTATGTTATGATGTAGCTGGCCATTTTATGACATTTTTTGTCTCAAACATGCTCTGCTATGTGGTTCTCAGCCCTAACCCTAACCCTAACCCTAACCCTATTTTATGCTGTTTTCAGCTATTTTTGGGACATCTCATATTTTGACATTTTTGGCTATACTATAGTATTGCATTTTTTTATATGCTATATTATGGTGTGCTGGACATTTTTGCAATATTGAATATTTCAAATTTTATCCTGTTTTTAGCTGTTTTCAGCTGTTGTCATATTTTGACATTGTTCACCATGCTGTATTATGGGGTTTTTTGCCGTTTTTGCAATATTCATTGCTATGGCTTGTCTCTGCACACTATTTCATGCTGCTTGTAGCTTTTTTCAACTGTTGTTGAGACATGTCATATTTTGACATTTTTCACCATACTAAAAGTATTGTATTTTTGTACATTTTTTGACATGCTATATTATGGTGTTTTTGGTGATTTTTGAAACATTCTATGTTATGGCATGTCTCTGGACACGATTTTATGCTTTCTTAAGCTGATTTCAGCTGTTTTTTGGACATGTCATATTTGGAAACTTTTTACTTTGCTATAGCATTGCTTCCTGGGTCTTTTCTTCGACATCCTATTTTATGCCGTTTTTGGCAGTATTTGGATGTTCTGCATGACATCCTAAGTGGTTTTCAACAGTTTTTTGGACATGTCATATTTTGACATTTTTGCCATACTATAGCCTTGCTTCTTTTGTCATTTTTTTGACATGGTAATTTATGTGGTTTCGGGACGTTTTTCTGTGTTTTTTCAATACTGTATAGTATAATATGACTCTACGTGCTATTCTAAGTGGTTTTCAGCTGTTTTTTGGACATGTCATGTTTTGACATTTTTGCCATAGTATAGCCTTGCTTCTTTGGTCAATTTTTCGACATGCTATTTTTTGGGTTTTTGGCCAGTTTGTGGATGTTTTTTCAGTACTGTATAGTATAATATGACTCTCTGTGCTATTCTAAGTGGTTTTCAGCTGTTTTTTGGACTTGTCATATTTTGACATTTTTGCCATAGTATAGCCTTGCTTCTTCGGTCAATTTTTCGACATGCTATTTGTTGGGTTTCTGGACAGTTGTTGGTGTTTTTTCAATGCTGTATAGTATAATATGACTCTGCGTTCTATTCTAAGTGGTTTTCAACAGTTTTTTGGACATGTCATATTTTGACATTTTTGCCATACTATAGCCTTGCTTCTTTGGTCAATTTTTCGACATGCTATTTTTTGGGTTTCTGGCCAGTTTGTGGATGTTTTTTCAATACTGTATAGTATAATATGACTCTACGTGCTATTCGAAGTGGTTTTCAGCTGTTTTTTGGACATGTCATATTTTGACATTTTTGCCATAGTATAGCCTTGCTTCTTTGGTCAATTTTTCGACATGCTATTTTTTGGGTTTCTGGACAGTTTGTGGATGTTTTTTCAATGCTGTATAGTATAATATGACTCTGCGTTCTATTCTAAGTGGTTTTCAACAGTTTTTTGGACATGTCATATTTTGACATTTTTGCCATAGTATAGCCTTGCTTCTTTGGTCAATTTTTCGACATGCTATTTTTTGGGTTTCTGGCCAGTTTGTGGATGTTTTTTCAATACTGTATAGTATAATATGACTCTACGTGCTATTCTAAGTGGTTTTCAGCTGTTTTTTGGACATGTCATATTTTGACGTTTTTGCCATACTATAGCCTTGCTTCTTTGGTCAATTTTTCGACATGCTATTTTTTGGGTTTCTGGCCAGTTTGTGGATGTTTTTTCAATACTGTATAGTATAATATGACTCTACGTGCTATTCGAAGTGGTTTTCAGCTGTTTTTTGGACATGTCATATTTTGACGTTTTTGCCATACTATAGCCTTGCTTCTTTGGTCAATTTTTCGACATGCTATTTGTTGGGTTTCTGGCCAGTTTGTGCATGTTTTTTCAATACTGTATAGTATAATATGACTCTACGTGCTATTCTAAGTGGTTTTCAGCTGTTTTTTGGACATGTCATATTTTGACATTTTTGCCATAGTATAGCCTTGCTTCTTTGGTCAATTTTTCGACATGCTATTTGTTGGGTTTCTGGCCAGTTTGTGGATGTTTTTTCAATACTGTATAGTATAATATGACTCTACGTGCTAATCTAAGTGGTTTTCAGCTGTTTTTTGGACATGTCATATTTTGACATTTTTGCCATACTATAGCCTTGCTTCTTTGGTCAATTTTTCGACATGCTATTTTTTGGGTTTCTGGACAGTTTTTTGGTGTTTTTTCAATACTGTATAGTATAATATGACTCTACGTGCTATTCTAAGTGGTTTTCAGCTGTTTTTTGGACATGTCATGTTTTGACATTTTTGCCATAGTATAGCCTTGCTTCTTTGGTCAATTTTTCGACATGCTATTTTTTGGGTTTTTGGCCAGTTTGTGGATGTTTTTTCAGTACTGTATAGTATAATATGACTCTCTGTGCTATTCTAAGTGGTTTTCAGCTGTTTTTTGGACTTGTCATATTTTGACATTTTTGCCATAGTATAGCCTTGCTTCTTTGGTCAATTTTTCGACATGGTAATTTATGGGGCTTCTGGCTGGTTTTGGATGTTTTTTCAACACTGTATAGTATAATATGACTCTACATGCTATTCTAAGTGGTTTTCAACAGTTTTTTGGACATGTCATATTTTGACATTTTTGCCATAGTATAGCCTTGCTTCTTTGGTCAATTTTTCGACATGCTATTTTTTGGGTTTCTGGCCAGTTTATGGATGTTTTTTCAGTACTGTATAGTATAATATGACTCTACGTGCTATTCTAAGTGGTTTTCAGCTGTTTTTTGGACTTGTCATATTTTGACATTTTTGCCATAGTATAGCCTTGCTTCTTTGGTCAATTTTTCGACATGCTATTTTTTGGGTTTCTGGCCAGTTTGTGGATGTTTTTTCAATACTGTATAGTATAATATGACTCTACGTGCTATTCTAAGTGGTTTTCAGCTGTTTTTTGGACTTGTCATATTTTGACATTTTTGCCATACTATAGCCTTGCTTCTTTGGTCAATTTTTCGACATGCTATTTTTTGGGTTTCTGGCCAGTTTGTGGATGTTTTTTCACTACTGTATAGTATAATATGACTCTACGTGCTAATCTAAGTGGTTTTCAGCTGTTTTTTGGACTTGTCATATTTTTACATTTTTGCCATAGTATAGCCTTGCTTCTTCGGTCAATTTTTCGACATGCTATTTGTTGGGTTTCTGGACAGTTGTTGGTGTTTTTTCAATGCTGTATAGTATAATATGACTCTGCGTTCTATTCTAAGTGGTTTTCAACAGTTTTTTGGACATGTCATATTTTGACATTTTTGCCATAGTATAGCCTTGCTTCTTTGGTCAATTTTTCGACATGCTATTTTTTGGGTTTCTGGCCAGTTTGTGGATGTTTTTTCAATACTGTATAGTATAATATGACTCTACGTGCTATTCTAAGTGGTTTTCAGCTGTTTTTTGGACATGTCATATTTTGACATTTTTGCCATAGTATAGCCTTGCTTCTTTGGTCAATTTTTCGACATGCTATTTTTTGGGTTTCTGGCCAGTTTGTGGATGTTTTTTCAATACTGTATAGTATAATATGACTCTACGTGCTATTCGAAGTGGTTTTCAGCTGTTTTTTGGACATGTCATATTTTGACGTTTTTGCCATACTATAGCCTTGCTTCTTTGGTCAATTTTTTGACATGCTATTTGTTGGGTTTCTGGCCAGTTTGTGGATGTTTTTTCAATACTGTATAGTATAATATGACTCTACGTGCTATTCTAAGTGGTTTTCAGCTGTTTTTTGGACATGTCATATTTTGACATTTTTGCCATAGTATAGCCTTGCTTCTTTGGTCAATTTTTCGACATGCTATTTGTTGGGTTTCTGGCCAGTTTGTGGATGTTTTTTCAATACTGTATAGTATAATATGACTCTACGTGCTAATCTAAGTGGTTTTCAGCTGTTTTTTGGACATGTCATATTTTGACATTTTTGCCATACTATAGCCTTGCTTCTTTGGTCAATTTTTCGACATGCTATTTTTTGGGTTTCTGGACAGTTTTTTGGTGTTTTTTCAATACTGTATAGTATAATATGACTCTACGTGCTATTCTAAGTGGTTTTCAGCTGTTTTTTGGACATGTCATGTTTTGACATTTTTGCCATAGTATAGCCTTGCTTCTTTGGTCAATTTTTCGACATGCTATTTTTTGGGTTTTTGGCCAGTTTGTGGATGTTTTTCAATACTGTATAGTATAATATGACTCTCTCTGTGCTATTCTAAGTGGTTTTCAGCTGTTTTTGGACTTGTCATATTTTGACATTTTTGCCATAGTATAGCCTTGCTTCTTTGGTCAATTTTTCGACATGGTAATTTTTTGGGCTTCTGGCTGTTTGTGCATGTTTTTTCAACACTGTATAGTATAATATGACTCTACATGCTATTCTAAGTGGTTTTCAACAGTTTTTTGGACATGTCATATTTTGACATTTTTGCCATAGTATAGCCTTGCTTCTTTGGTCAATTTTTCGACATGCTATTTTTTGGGTTTCTGGCCAGTTTATGGATGTTTTTTCACTACTGTATAGTATAATATGACTCTACGTGCTATTCTAAGTGGTTTTCAGCTGTTTTTTGGACTTGTCATATTTTGACATTTTTGCCATAGTATAGCCTTGCTTCTTTGGTCAATTTTTCGACATGCTATTTTTTGGGTTTCTGGCCAGTTTGTGGATGTTTTTTCAATACTGTATAGTATAATATGACTCTACGTGCTATTCTAAGTGGTTTTCAGCTGTTTTTTGGACTTGTCATATTTTGACATTTTTGCCATACTATAGCCTTGCTTCTTTGGTCAATTTTTCGACATGCTATTTTTGGGTTTCTGGCCAGTTTGTGGATGTTTTTTCACTACTGTATAGTATAATATGACTCTACGTGCTATTCTAAGTGGTTTTCAGCTGTTTTTGGACTTGTCATGTTTTGACATTTTTGCCATAGTATAGCCTTGCTTCTTCGGTCAATTTTTCGACATGCTATTTGTTGGGTTTCTGGACAGTTGTTGGTGTTTTTTCAATGCTGTATAGTATAATATGACTCTGCGTTCTATTCTAAGTGGTTTTCAACAGTTTTTTGGACATGTCATATTTTGACATTTTTGCCATACTATAGCCTTGCTTCTTTGGTCAATTTTTCGACATGCTATTTTTTGGGTTTCTGGCCAGTTTGTGGATGTTTTTTCAATACTGTATAGTATAATATGACTCTACGTGCTATTCTAAGTGGTTTTCAGCTGTTTTTTGGACATGTCATATTTTGACATTTTTGCCATAGTATAGCCTTGCTTCTTTGGTCAATTTTTCGACATGCTATTTTTTGGGTTTCTGGACAGTTTGTGGATGTTTTTTCAATGCTGTATAGTATAATATGACTCTGCGTTCTATTCTAAGTGGTTTTCAACAGTTTTTTGGACATGTCATATTTTGACATTTTTGCCATACTATAGCCTTGCTTCTTTGGTCAATTTTTCGACATGCTATTTTTTGGGTTTCTGGCCAGTTTGTGGATGTTTTTCAATACTGTATAGTATAATATGACTCTACGTGCTATTCTAAGTGGTTTTCAGCTGTTTTTTTGGACATGTCATATTTTGACATTTTTGCCATACTATAGCCTTGCTTCTTTGGTCAATTTTTCGACATGCTATTTTTTGGGTTTCTGGCCAGTTTGTGGATGTTTTTTCAATACTGTATAGTATAATATGACTCTACGTGCTATTCTAAGTGGTTTTCAGCTGTTTTTTGGACATGTCATATTTTGACATTTTTGCCATACTATAGCCTTGCTTCTTTGGTCAATTTTTCGACATGCTATTTTTTGGGTTTCTGGCCAGTTTATGGATGTTTTTTCAATACTGTATAGTATAATATGACTCTACGTGCTATTCTAAGTGGTTTTCAGCTGTTTTTTGGACATGTCATATTTTGACATTTTTGCCATACTATAGCCTTGCTTCTTTGGTCATTTTTTCGACATGCTATTTTTTGGGTTTCTGGCCAGTTTGTGAATGTTTTTTTCAATACTGTATAGTATAATATGACTCTACGTGCTATTCTAAGTGGTTTTCAACAGTTTTTTGGACATGTCATATTTTGACATTTTTGCCATACTATAGCCTTGCTTCTTTGGTCAATTTTTCGACATGCTATTTTGGGTTTCTGGCCAGTTTATGGATGTTTTTTCAATACTGTATAGTATAATATGACTCTACGTGCTATTCTAAGTGGTTTTCAACAGTTTTTTGGACATGTCATATTTTGACATTTTTGCCATACTATAGCCTTGCTTCTTTGGTCAATTTTTCGACATGCTATTTTTTGGGTTTCTGGCCAGTTTGTGGATGTTTTTCAATACTGTATAGTATAATATGACTCTACGTGCTATTCTAAGTGGTTTTCAGCTGTTTTTTGGACATGTCATATTTTGACATTTTGCCATACTATAGCCTTGCTTCTTTGGTCAATTTTTCGACATGCTATTTTTTTGGGTTTCTGGCCAGTTTGTGGATGTTTTTTCAATACTGTATAGTATAATATGACTCTCGTGCTATTCTAAGTGGTTTTCAGCTGTTTTTGGACATGTCATATTTTGACATTTTTGCCATACTATAGCCTTGCTTCTTTGGTCAATTTTTCGACATGCTATTTTTTGGGTTTCTGGCCAGTTTGTGGATGTTTTTTCAATACTGTATAGTATAATATGACTCTACGTGCTATTCTAAGTGGTTTTCAGCTGTTTTTTGGACATGTCATATTTTGACATTTTGCCATACTATAGCCTTGCTTCTTTGGTCAATTTTTCGACATGCTATTTTTTGGGTTTCTTGCCCGTTTGTGGATGGTTTTTCAATACTGTATTGTTTAATATGACTCTACGTGCTATTCTAAGTGGTTTTCAGCTGTTTTTTGGACATGTCATATTTTGACATTTTTGCCATAGTATAGCCTTGCTTCTTTGGTCAATTTTTCGACATGCTATTTTTTGGGTTTCTGGCCAGTTTGTGGATGTTTTTCAATACTGTATAGTATAATATGACTCTACGTGCTATTCTAAGTGGTTTTCAGCTGTTTTTGGACATGTCATATTTTGACATTTTTGCCATACTATAGCCTTGCTTCTTTGGTCAATTTTTCGACATGCTATTTTTGGGTTTCTGGCCAGTTTGTGGATGTTTTTCAATACTGTATAGTATAATATGACTCTCGTGCTATTCTAAGTGGTTTTCAGCTGTTTTTGGACATGTCATATTTTGACATTTTGCCATACTATAGCCTTGCTTCTTTGGTCAATTTTTCGACATGCTATTTTTTGGGTTTCTGGACAGTTTGTGGATGTTTTTTCAATGCTGTATAGTATAATATGACTCACGTGCTATTCTAAGTGGTTTTCAGCTGTTTTTTGGACATGTCATATTTTGACATTTTTGCCATACTATAGCCTTGCTTCTTTGGTCAATTTTTCGACATGCTATTTTTTTGGGTTTCTGGCCAGTTTGTGGATGTTTTTTCAATACTGTATAGTATAATATGACTCTCGTGCTATTCTAAGTGGTTTTCAGCTGTTTTTTGGACATGTCATATTTTGACATTTGCCATACTATAGCCTTGCTTCTTTGGTCAATTTTTCGACATGCTATTTTTTGGGTTTCTGGCCAGTTTGTGGATGTTTTTTCAATACTGTATAGTATAATATGACTCTATGTGCTATTCTAAGTGGTTTTCAGCTGTTTTTTGGACATGTCATATTTTGACATTTTTGCCATACTATAGCCTTGCTTCTTTGGTCAATTTTTCGACATGCTATTTTTTGGGTTTCTGGCCAGTTTGTGGATGTTTTTTCAATACTGTATAGTATAATATGACTCTACGTGCTATTCTAAGTGGTTTTCAGCTGTTTTTTGGACATGTCATATTTTGACATTTTTGCCATACTATAGCCTTGCTTCTTTGGTCAATTTTTCGACATGCTATTTTTGGGTTTCTGGCCAGTTTGTGGATGTTTTTCAATACTGTATAGTATAATATGACTCTACGTGCTATTCTAAGTGGTTTTCAGCTGTTTTTGGACATGTCATATTTTGACATTTTGCCATACTATAGCCTTGCTTCTTTGGTCAATTTTTCGACATGCTATTTTTGGGTTTCTGGCCAGTTTGTGGATGTTTTTCAATACTGTACAGTATAATATAACTCTACGTGCTATTCTCAGTGGTTTTCAGCTGTTTTTTGGACATGTCATATTTTGACATTTTTGCCATACTATAGCCTTGCTTCTTTGGTCAATTTTTCGACATGCTATTTTTTGGGTTTCTGGCCAGTTTGTGGATGTTTTTTCAATACTGTATAGTATAATATGACTCTACGTGCTATTCTAAGTGGTTTTCAGCTGTTTTTTGGACATGTCATATTTTGACATTTTTGCCATACTATAGCCTTGCTTCTTTGGTCAATTTTTCGACATGCTATTTTTTGGGTTTCTGGCCAGTTTGTGGATGTTTTTTCAATACTGTATAGTATAATATGACTCTACGTGCTATTCTAAGTGGTTTTCAGCTGTTTTTTGGACATGTCATATTTTGACATTTTTGCCATACTATAGCCTTGCTTCTTTGGTCAATTTTTCGACATGCTATTTTTTGGGTTTCTGGCCAGTTTGTGGATGTTTTTTCAATACTGTATAGTATAATATGACTCTACGTGCTATTCTAAGTGGGTTTCAGCTGTTTTTGGACATGTCATATTTTGACATTTTTGCCATACTATAGCCTTGCTTCTTTGGTCAATTTTTCGACATGCTATTTTTGGGTTTCTGGCCAGTTTGTGGATGTTTTTCAATAATGTATAGTATAATATGACTCTACGTGCTATTCTAAGTGGTTTTCAGCTGTTTTTTGGACATGTCATATTTTGACATTTTTGCCATACTATAGCCTTGCTTCTTTGGTCAATTTTTCGACATGCTATTTTTTGGGTTTCTGGCCAGTTTGTGGATGTTTTTTCAATACTGTATAGTATAATATGACTCTACGTGCTATTCTAAGTGGTTTTCAGCTGTTTTTTGGACTTGTCATATTTTGACATTTTTGCCATACTATAGCCTTGCTTCTTTGGTCAATTTTTCGACATGCTATTTTTTGGGTTTCTGGCCAGTTTATGGATGTTTTTTCACTACTGTATAGTATAATATGACTCTACGTGCTATTCTAAGTGGTTTTCAGCTGTTTTTTGGACATGTCATATTTTGACATTTTGCCATACTATAGCCTTGCTTCTTTGGTCAATTTTTCGACATGCTATTTTTTGGGTTTCTGGCCAGTTTGTGGATGTTTTTTCAATACTGTATAGTATAATATGACTCTACGTGCTATTCTAAGTGGTTTTCAGCTGTTTTTGGACATGTCATATTTTGACATTTTGCCATACTATAGCCTTGCTTCTTTGGTCAATTTTTCGACATGCTATTTTTTTGGGTTTCTGGCCAGTTTGTGGATGTTTTTCAATACTGTATCGTATAATATGACTCTATGTGCTATTCTAAGTGGTTTTCAGCTGTTTTTTGGACTTGTCATATTTTGACATTTTTGCCATACTATAGCCTTGCTTCTTTGGTCAATTTTTCGACATGCTATTTTTTGGGTTTCTGGCCAGTTTGTGGATGTTTTTTCAATACTGTATAGTATAATATGACTCTACGTGCTATTCTAAGTGGTTTTCAGCTGTTTTTTGGACTTGTCATATTTTGACATTTTTGCCATACTATAGCCTTGCTTCTTTGGTCAATTTTTCGACATGCTATTTTTTGGGTTTCTGGCCAGTTTGTGGATGTTTTTTCAATACTGTATAGTATAATATGACTCTACGTGCTATTCTAAGTGGTTTTCAGCTGTTTTTTGGACTTGTCATATTTTGACATTTTTGCCATACTATAGCCTTGCTTCTTTGGTCAATTTTTCGACATGCTATTTTTTTGGGTTTCTGGCCAGTTTGTGGATGTTTTTCAATACTGTATAGTATAATATGACTCTACCTGCTATTCTAAGTGGTTTTCAGCTGTTTTTGGACTTGTCATATTTTGACATTTTCGCCATACTATAGCCTTGCTTCTTTGGTCATTTTTTTGACATGCTATTTTTTGGGTTTCTGGCCAGTTTGTGGATGTTTTTTCAATACTGTACACAATAATATAACTCTACGTGCTATTCTAAGTGGTTTTCAGCTATTTTTTGGACATGTCATATTTTGACATTTTTGCCATACTATAGCCTTGCTTCTTTGGTCAATTTTTCGACATGCTATTTTTTGGGTTTCTGGCCAGTTTATGGATGTTTTTTTCACTACTGTATAGTATAATATGACTCTACGTGCTATTCTAAGTGGTTTTCAGCTGTTTTTTGGACTTGTCATATTTTGACATTTTTGCCATAGTATAGCCTTGCTTCTTTGGTCAATTTTTCGACATGCTATTTTTTGGGTTTCTGGACAGTTTGTGGATGTTTTTTCAATGCTGTATAGTATAATATGACTCTGCGTTCTATTCTAAGTGGTTTTCAACAGTTTTTTGGACATGTCATATTTTGACATTTTTGCCATACTATAGCCTTGCTTCTTTGGTCAATTTTTTGACGTGCTATTTTTTGGGTTTCTGGCCAGTTTGTGGATGTTTTTTCAATACTGTATAGTATAATATGACTCTACGTGCTATTCTAAGTGGGTTTCAGCTGTTTTTTGGACTTGTCATATTTTGACATTTTTGCCATACTATAGCCTTGCTTCTTTGGTCAATTTTTCGACATGCTATTTTTTGGGTTTCTGGCCAGTTTGTGGATGTTTTTTCAATACTGTATAGTATAATATGACTCTACGTGCTATTCTAAGTGGTTTTCAGCTGTTTTTTGGACTTGTCATATTTTGACATTTTTGCCATACTATAGCCTTGCTTCTTTGGTCAATTTTTCGACATGCTATTTTTTGGGTTTCTGGCCAGTTTGTGGATGTTTTTTCAATACTGTATAGTATAATATGACTCTGCGTTCTATTCTAAGTGGTTTTCAGCTGTTTTTTGGACTTGTCATATTTTGACATTTTTGCCATACTATAGCCTTGCTTCTTTGGTCAATTTTTCGACATGCTATTTTTTGGGTTTCTGGCCAGTTTGTGGATGTTCTTTCAATACTGTATAGTATAATATGACTCTACCTGCTATTCTAAGTGGTTTTCAGCTGTTTTTTGGACTTGTCATATTTTGACATTTTTGCCATACTATAGCCTTGCTTCTTTGGTCAATTTTTCGACATGCTATTTTTTGGGTTTCTGGCCAGTTTATGGATGTTTTTTCACTACTGTATAGTATAATATGACTCTACGTGCTATTCTAAGTGGTTTTCAGCTGTTTTTTGGACTTGTCATATTTTGACATTTTTGCCATACTATAGCCTTGCTTCTTTGGTCAATTTTTCGACATGCTATTTTTTGGGTTTCTGGACAGTTTTTTGGTGTTTTTTCAATACTGTATAGTATAATATGACTCTGCGTTCTATTCTAAGTGGTTTTCAACAGTTTTTTGGACATGTCATATTTTGACATTTTTGCCATACTATAGCCTTGCTTCTTTGGTCAATTTTTTGACGTGCTATTTTTTGGGTTTCTGGCCAGTTTGTGGATGTTTTTTCAATACTGTATAGTATAATATGACTCTACGTGCTATTCTAAGTGGTTTTCAGCTGTTTTTTGGACTTGTCATATTTTGACATTTTTGCCATACTATAGCCTTGCTTCTTTGGTCAATTTTTCGACATGCTATTTTTTGGGTTTCTGGCCAGTTTGTGGATGTTCTTTCAATACTGTATAGTATAATATGACTCTCGTGCTATTCTAAGTGGTTTTCAGCTGTTTTTGGACTTGTCATATTTTGACATTTTGCCATAGTATAGCCTTGCTTCTTTGGTCAATTTTTCGACATGCTATTTTTGGGTTTCTGGCCAGTTTGTGGATGTTTTTTCAATACTGTATAGTATAATATGACTCTACGTGCTATTCTAAGTGGTTTTCAGCTGTTTTTTGGACTTGTCATATTTTGACATTTTTGCCATACTATAGCCTTGCTTCTTTGGTCAATTTTTCGACATGCTATTTTTTGGGTTTCTGGCCAGTTTGTGGATGTTCTTTCAATACTGTATAGTATAATATGACTCTACCTGCTATTCTAAGTGGTTTTCAGCTGTTTTTTGGACTTGTCATATTTTGACATTTTTGCCATACTATAGCCTTGCTTCTTTGGTCAATTTTTCGACATGCTATTTTTTGGGTTTCTGGCCAGTTTATGGATGTTTTTTCAGTACTGTATAGTATAATATGACTCTACGTGCTATTCTAAGTGGTTTTCAGCTGTTTTTTGGACTTGTCATATTTTGACATTTTTGCCATACTATAGCCTTGCTTCTTTGGTCAATTTTTCGACATGCTATTTTTTGGGTTTCTGGACAGTTTTTTGGTGTTTTTTCAATACTGTATAGTATAATATGACTCTGCGTTCTATTCTAAGTGGTTTTCAGCAGTTTTTGGACATGTCATATTTTGACATTTTTGCCATACTATAGCCTTGCTTCTTTGGTCAATTTTTTGACGTGCTATTTTTTGGGTTTCTGGCCAGTTTGTGGATGTTTTTTCAATACTGTATCGTATAATATGACTCTATATGCTATTCTAAGTGGTTTTCAGCTGTTTTTTGGACTTGTCATATTTTGACATTTTTGCCATAGTATAGCCTTGCTTCTTTGGTCAATTTTTCGACATGCTATTTTTGGGTTTCTGGCCAGTTTGTGGATGTTCTTTCAATACTGTATAGTATAATATGACTCTCGTGCTATTCTAAGTGGTTTTCAGCTGTTTTTTGGACTTGTCATATTTTGACATTTTTGCCATAGTATAGCCTTGCTTCTTTGGTCAATTTTTCGACATGCTATTTTTTGGGTTTCTGGCCAGTTTGTGGATGTTTTTTCAATACTGTATAGTATAATATGACTCTACGTGCTATTCTAAGTGGTTTTCAGCTGTTTTTGGACTTGTCATATTTTGACATTTTTGCCATACTATAGCCTTGCTTCTTTGGTCAATTTTTCGACATGCTATTTTTTGGGTTTCTGGCCAGTTTGTGGATGTTCTTTCAATACTGTATAGTATAATATGACTCTACCTGCTATTCTAAGTGGTTTTCAGCTGTTTTTTGGACTTGTCATATTTTGACATTTTTGCCATACTATAGCCTTGCTTCTTTGGTCAATTTTTCGACATGCTATTTTTTGGGTTTCTGGCCAGTTTATGGATGTTTTTTCAGTACTGTATAGTATAATATGACTCTACGTGCTATTCTAAGTGGTTTTCAGCTGTTTTTTGGACTTGTCATATTTTGACATTTTGCCATACTATAGCCTTGCTTCTTTGGTCAATTTTTCGACATGCTATTTTTTGGGTTTCTGGACAGTTTTTTGGTGTTTTTTCAATACTGTATAGTATAATATGACTCTGCGTTCTATTCTAAGTGGTTTTCAACAGTTTTTTGGACATGTCATATTTTGACATTTTTGCCATACTATAGCCTTGCTTCTTTGGTCAATTTTTCGACGTGCTATTTTTTGGGTTTCTGGACAGTTTTTTGGTGTTTTTTCAATACTGTATAGTATAATATGACTCTGTGTTCTATTCTAAGTGGTTTTCAGGTGTTTTTTGGACATGTCATATTTTGACATTTTGCGATACTATAGCCTTGCTTCTTTGGTCAATTTTTCGACATGCTATTTTTTGGGTTTCTGGCCAGTTTGTGGATGTTCTTTCAATACTGTATAGTATAATATGACTCTACCTGCTATTCTAAGTGGTTTTCAGCTGTTTTTTGGACTTGTCATATTTTGACATTTTTGCCATACTATAGCCTTGCTTCTTTGGTCAATTTTTCGACATGCTATTTTTTGGGTTTCTGGCCAGTTTGTGGATGTTTTTTCAATACTGTATAGTATAATATGACTCTATGTGCTTTTCTAAGTGGTTTTCAGCTGTTTTTTGGACTTGTCATATTTTGACATTTTTGCCATACTATAGCCTTGCTTCTTTGGTCAATTTTTCGACATGCTATTTTTGGGTTTCTGGCCAGTTTGTGGATGTTTTTTCAATACTGTATAGTATAATATGACTCTACGTGCTATTCTAAGTGGTTTTCAGCTGTTTTTTGGACTTGTCATATTTTGACATTTTTGCCATACTATAGCCTTGCTTCTTTGGTCAATTTTTCGACATGCTATTTTTTGGGTTTCTGGCCAGCTTGTGGATGTTTTTTCAATACTGTATAGTATAATATGACTCTACGTTCTATTCTCCGTGGTTTTTAGCTGTTTTTTGGACTTGTCATATTTTGACATTTTTGCCATACTATAGCCTTGCTTCTTTGGTCAATTTTTCGACATGCTATTTTTGGGTTTCTGGCCAGTTTGTGGATGTTTTTCAATACTGTATAGTATAATATGACTCTACGTGCTATTCTAAGTGGTTTTCAGCTGTTTTTGGACTTGTCATATTTTGACATTTTGCCATACTATAGCCTTGCTTCTTTGGTCAATTTTTCGACATGCTATTTTTGGGTTTCTGGCCAGTTTGTGGATGTTTTTCAATACTGTATAGTATAATATGACTCTACGTGCTATTCTAAGTGGTTTTCAGCTGTTTTTGGACTTGTCATATTTTGACATTTTGCCATACTATAGCCTTGCTTCTTTGGTCAATTTTTCGACATGCTATTTTTTGGGTTTCTGGCCAGTTTGTGGATGTTTTTCAGTACTGTATAGTATAATATGACTCTCGTGCTATTCTAAGTGGTTTTCAGCTGTTTTTTGGACTTGTCATATTTTGACATTTTGCCATAGTATAGCCTTGCTTCTTTGGTCAATTTTTCGACATGCTATTTTTGGGTTTCTGGCCAGTTTGTGGATGTTCTTTCAATACTGTATAGTATAATATGACTCTGCATTCTATTCTAAGTGGTTTTCAGCTGTTTTTTGGACTTTTCATATTTTGACATTTTTGCCATAGTATAGCCTTGCTTCTTTGGTCAATTTTTCAACATGCTATTTTTTGGGTTTCTGGCCAGTTTGTGGATGTTTTTCAATACTGTATAGTATAATATGACTCTACCTGCTATTCTAAGTGGTTTTCAGCTGTTTTTTGGACTTGTCATATTTTGACATTTTGCCATACTATAGCCTTGCTTCTTTGGTCAATTTTTCGACATGCTATTTTTTGGGTTTCTGGCCAGTTTGTGGATGTTTTTTCAATACTGTCTAGTATAATATGACTCTATCTGCTATTATAAGTGGTTTTCAGGTGTTATTTGGACTTGTCATATTTTGACATTTTTGCCATAGTATAGCCTTGCTTCTTTGGTCAATTTTTCGACATGCTATTTTTTGGGTTTCTGGACAGTTTTTTGGTGTTTTTTCAATGCTGTATAGTATAATATGACTCTGCGTTCGATTCTAAGTGGTTTTCAACAGTTTTTTGGACATGTCATATTTTGACGTTTTTGCCATACTATAGCCTTGCTTCTTTGGTCAATTTTTCGACATGCTATTTTTTGGGTTTCTGGCCAGTTTGTGGATGTTTTTTCAATACTGTATAGTATAATATGACTCTATGTGCTATTCTAAGTGGTTTTCAGCTGTTTTTTGGACTTGTCATATTTTGACATTTTTGCCATAGTATAGCCTTGCTTCTTTGGTCAATTTTTCGACATGCTATTTTTTGGGTTTCTGGCCAGTTTGTGGATGTTTTTCAATACTGTATAGTATAATATGACTCTCACGTGCTATTCTAAGTGGTTTTCAGCTGTTTTTTGGACTTGTCATATTTTGACATTTTTGCCATCCTATAGCCTTGCTTCTTTGGTCAATTTTTCGACATGCTATTTTTTGGGTTTCTGGCCAGTTTGTGGATGTTTTTTCAATACTGTATAGTATAATATGACTCTCGTGCTATTCTAAGTGGTTTTCAGCTGTTTTTGGACTTGTCATATTTTGACATTTTTGCCATACTATAGCCTTGCTTCTTTGGTCAAATTTTTCGACATGCTATTTTTTGGGTTTCTGGCCAGTTTTTTTGGTGTTTTTTCAGTGCTGTATAGTATAATATGACTCACGTGCTATTCTAAGTGGTTTTCAGCTGTTTTTGGACTTGTCATATTTTGACATTTTTGCCATACTATAGCCTTGCTTCTTTGGTCAATTTTTCGACATGCTATTTTTTGGGTTTCTGGCCAGTTTGTGGATGTTTTTTCAATACTGTATAGTATAATATGACTCTATGTGCTATTCTAAGTGGTTTTCAGCTGTTTTTTGGACTTGTCATATTTTGACATTTTTGCCATAGTATAGCCTTGCTTCTTTGGTCAATTTTTCGACATGCTATTTTTTGGGTTTCTGGCCAGTTTGTGGATGTTTTTTCAATACTGTATAGTATAATATGACTCTATGTGCTATTCTAAGTGGTTTTCACCTGTTTTTGGACTTGTCATATTTTGACATTTTTGCCATCCTATAGCCTTGCTTCTTTGGTCAATTTTTCGACATGCTATTTTTTGGGTTTCTGGCCAGTTTGTGGATGTTTTTTCAATACTGTATAGTATAATATGACTCTACGTGCTATTCTAAGTGGTTTTCAGCTGTTTTTTGGACTTGTCATATTTTGACATTTTTGCCATAGTATAGCCTTGCTTCTTTGGTCAATTTTTCGACATGCTATTTTTTGGGTTTCTGGCCAGTTTGTGGATGTTTTTTCAATACTGTATAGTATAATATGACTCTACGTGCTATTCTAAGTGGTTTTCAGCTGTTTTTTGGACTTGTCATATTTTGACATTTTTGCCATAGTATAGCCTTGCTTCTTTGGTCAATTTTTCGACATGCTATTTTTTGGGTTTCTGGCCAGTTTGTGGATGTTCTTTCAATACTGTATAGTATAATATGACTCTACCTGCTATTCTAAGTGGTTTTCAGCTGTTTTTTGGACTTGTCATATTTTGACATTTTTGCCATACTATAGCCTTGCTTCTTTGGTCAATTTTTCGACATGCTATTTTTTGGGTTTCTGGCCAGTTTATGGATGTTTTTTCACTACTGTATAGTATAATATGACTCTACGTGCTATTCTAAGTGGTTTTCAGCTGTTTTTTGGACTTGTCATATTTTGACATTTTTGCCATACTATAGCCTTGCTTCTTTGGTCAATTTTTCGACATGCTATTTTTTGGGTTTCTGGACAGTTTTTTGGTGTTTTTTCAATACTGTATAGTATAATATGACTCTGCGTTCTATTCTAAGTGGTTTTCAACAGTTTTTTGGACATGTCATATTTTGACATTTTTGCCATACTATAGCCTTGCTTCTTTGGTCAATTTTTCGACATGCTATTTTTTGGGTTTCTGGCCAGTTTGTGGATGTTCTTTCAATACTGTATAGTATAATATGACTCTACCTGCTATTCTAAGTGGTTTTCAGCTGTTTTTTGGACTTGTCATATTTTGACATTTTTGCCATACTATAGCCTTGCTTCTTTGGTCAATTTTTCGACATGCTATTTTTTGGGTTTCTGGCCAGTTTGTGGATGTTTTTTCAATACTGTATAGTATAATATGACTCTATGTGCTATTCTAAGTGGTTTTCAGCTGTTTTTTGGACTTGTCATATTTTGACATTTTTGCCATACTATAGCCTTGCTTCTTTGGTCAATTTTTCGACATGCTATTTTTTGGGTTTCTGGCCAGTTTGTGGATGTTTTTTCAATACTGTATAGTATAATATGACTCTACGTGCTATTCTAAGTGGTTTTCAGCTGTTTTTTGGACTTGTCATATTTTGACATTTTTGCCATACTATAGCCTTGCTTCTTTGGTCAATTTTTCGACATGCTATTTTTTGGGTTTCTGGCCAGTTTGTGGATGTTTTTTCAATACTGTATAGTATAATATGACTCTACGTGCTATTCTAAGTGGTTTTCAGCTGTTTTTTGGACTTGTCATATTTTGACATTTTTGCCATACTATAGCCTTGCTTCTTTGGTCAAATTTTTCGACATGCTATTTTTTGGGTTTCTGGCCAGTTTGTGGATGTTTTTCAATACTGTATCGTATAATATGTCTCTGTGCTATTCTAAGTGGTTTTCAGCTGTTTTTTGGACTTGTCATATTTTGACATTTTTGCCATACTATAGCCTTGCTTCTTTGGTCAATTTTTCGACATGCTATTTTTTGGGTTTCTGGCCAGTTTGTGGATGTTTTTTCAATACTGTATAGTATAATATGACTCTACGTGCTATTCTAAGTGGTTTTCAGCTGTTTTTTTGGACTTGTCATATTTTGACATTTTTGCCATACTATAGCCTTGCTTCTTTGGTCAATTTTTCGACATGCTATTTTTTGGGTTTCTGGCCAGTTTGTGGATGTTTTTTCAATACTGTATAGTATAATATGACTCTACGTGCTATTCTAAGTGGTTTTCAGCTGTTTTTTGGACTTGTCATATTTTGACATTTTTGCCATACTATAGCCTTGCTTCTTTGGTCAATTTTTCGACATGCTATTTTTTGGGTTTCTGGCCAGTTTGTGGATGTTTTTTCAATACTGTATAGTATAATATGACTCTACCTGCTATTCTAAGTGGTTTTCAGCTGTTTTTTGGACTTGTCATATTTTGACATTTTTGCCATACTATAGCCTTGCTTCTTTGGTCATTTTTTCGGACATGCTATTTTTTGGGTTTCTGGCCAGTTTGTGGATGTTTTTTCAATACTATATAGTATAATATGACTCTATGTGCTATTCTAAGTGGTTTTCAGCTGTTTTTTGGACTTGTCATATTTTGACATTTTTGCCATAGTATAGCCTTGCTTCTTTGGTCAATTTTTCGACATGCTATTTTTTTGGTTTCTGGCCAGTTTGTGGATGTTTTTTCAATACTGTATAGTATAATATGACTCTATGTGCTATTCTAAGTGGTTTTCAGCTGTTTTTTGGACTTGTCATATTTTGACATTTTTGCCATACTATAGCCTTGCTTCTTTGGTCAATTTTTCCGACATGCTATTTTTTGGGTTTCTGGCCACTTTTTTGGTGTTTTTTCAACACTGTACACAATAATATAACTCTACGTGCTATTCTAAGTGGTTTTCAGCTATTTTTTGGACATGTCATATTTTGACATTTTTGCCATAGTATAGCCTTGCTTCTTTGGTCAATTTTTCGACATGCTATTTTTTGGGTTTCTGGCCAGTTTGTGGATGTTTTTTCAATACTGTATAGTATAATATGACTCTATGTGCTATTCGAAGTGGTTTTCAGCTGTTTTTTGGACTTGTCATATTTTGACATTTTTGCCATAGTATAGCCTTGCTTCTTTGGTCAATTTTTTCGGCTTGGTATTTTTTGGGTTTCTGGCCACTTTTTGGTCTTTTTTCAACACTGTACACAATAATATAACTCTATGTGCTATTCTAAGTGGTTTTCAGCTATTTTTTGGACATGTCATATTTTGACATTTTTGCCATACTATAGCCTTGCTTCTTTGGTCAATTTTTCGACATGCTATTTTTTGGGTTTCTGGCCAGTTTGTGGATGTTTTTTCAATACTGTATAGTATAATATGACTCTACGTGCTATTCTAAGTGGTTTTCAGCTGTTTTTTGGACTTGTCATATTTTGACATTTTTGCCATAGTATAGCCTTGCTTCTTTGGTCAATTTTTCGACATGCTATTTTTTGGGTTTCTGGCCACTTTTTGGTGTTTTTTCAATACTGTATAGTATAATATGACTCTACGTGCTATTCTAAGTGGGTTTCAGCTGTTTTTTGGACTTGTCATATTTTGACATTTTTGCCATACTATAGCCTTGCTTCTTTGGTCAATTTTTCGACATGCTATTTTTTGGGTTTCTGGCCAGTTTATGGATGTTTTTTCAGTACTGTATAGTATAATATGACTCTACGTGCTATTCTAAGTGGTTTTCAGCTGTTTTTTGGACTTGTCATATTTTGACATTTTGCCATACTATAGCCTTGCTTCTTTGGTCAATTTTTTCGACATGCTATTTTTTGGGTTTCTGGACAGTTTTTTTGGTGTTTTTTCAATGCTGTATAGTATAATATGACTCTGCGTTCGATTCTAAGTGGTTTTCAACAGTTTTTTGGACATGTCATATTTTGACGTTTTTGCCATACTATAGCCTTGCTTCTTTGGTCAATTTTTCGACATGCTATTTTTTGGGTTTCTGGACAGTTTTTTGGTGTTTTTTCAATGCTGTATAGTATAATATGACTCTGCGTTCTATTCTAAGTGGTTTTCAACAGTTTTTTGGACATGTCATATTTTGACATTTTTGCCATACTATAGCCTTGCTTCTTTGGTCAATTTTTCGACATGCTATTTTTTGGGTTTCTGGCCAGTTTGTGGATGTTCTTTCAATACTGTATAGTATAATATGACTCTACCTGCTATTCTAGGTGGTTTTCAGCTGTTTTTGGACTTGTCATATTTTGACATTTTGCCATACTATAGCCTTGCTTCTTTGGTCAATTTTTCGACATGCTATTTTTTGGGTTTCTGGCCAGTTTGTGGATGTTTTTCAATACTGTATAGTATAATATGACTCTACGTGCTATTCTAAGTGGTTTTCAGCTGTTTTTTGGACTTGTCATATTTTGACATTTTTGCCATACTATAGCCTTGCTTCTTTGGTCAATTTTTCGACATGCTATTTTTTGGGTTTCTGGCCAGTTTGTGGATGTTTTTTCAATACTGTATAGTATAATATGACTCTACGTGCTATTCTAAGTGGGTTTCAGCTGTTTTTTGGACTTGTCATATTTTGACATTTTTGCCATACTATAGCCTTGCTTCTTTGGTCAATTTTTCGACATGCTATTTTTTGGGTTTATGGCCACTTTTTTGGTGTTTTTTCAATACTGTATAGTATAATATGACTCTACGTGCTATTCTAAGTGGTTTTCAGCTGTTTTTTGGACTTGTCATATTTTGACATTTTTGCCATACTATAGCCTTGCTTCTTTGGTCATTTTTTCGACATGCTATTTTTTGGGTTTCTGGCCAGTTTGTGGATGTTTTTTCAATACTGTATAGTATAATATGACTCTACGTGCTATTCTAAGTGGTTTTCAGCTGTTTTTGGACTTGTCATATTTTGACATTTTGCCATACTATAGCCTTGCTTCTTTGGTCAATTTTTCGACATGCTATTTTTTGGGTTTCTGGCCAGTTTGTGGATGTTTTTTCAATACTGTATAGTATAATATGACTCTACGTGCTATTCTAAGTGGGTTTCAGCTGTTTTTTTTGACTTGTCATATTTTGACATTTTTGCCATACTATAGCCTTGCTTCTTTGGTCAATTTTTCGACATGCTATTTTTTGGGTTTCTGGCCAGTTTGTGGATGTTTTTTCAATACTGTATAGTATAATATGACTCTACGTGCTATTCTAAGTGGTTTTCAGCTGTTTTTTGGACTTGTCATATTTTGACATTTTTGCCATAGTATAGCCTTGCTTCTTTGGTCAATTTTTCGACATGCTATTTTTTGGGTTTCTGGCCAGTTTGTGGATGTTCTTTCAATACTGTATAGTATAATATGACTCTACGTGCTATTCTAAGTGGTTTTCAGCTGTTTTTTGGACTTGTCATATTTTGACATTTTTGCCATAGTATAGCCTTGCTTCTTTGGTCAATTTTTCGACATGCTATTTTTTGGGTTTCTGGCCAGTTTGTGGATGTTTTTTCAATACTGTATAGTATAATATGACTCTACCTGCTATTCTAAGTGGTTTTCAGCTGTTTTTTGGACTTGTCATATTTTGACATTTTGCCATACTATAGCCTTGCTTCTTTGGTCAATTTTTCGACATGCTATTTTTTGGGTTTCTGGCCAGTTTGTGGATGTTTTTTCAATACTGTATAGTATAATATGACTCTACGTGCTATTCTAAGTGGTTTTCAGCTGTTTTTTGGACTTGTCATATTTTGACATTTTTGCCATAGTATAGCCTTGCTTCTTTGGTCAATTTTCGACATGCTATTTTTGGGTTTCTGGACAGTTTTTTGGTGTTTTTTCAATACTGTATAGTATAATATGACTCTGCGTTCTATTCTAAGTGGTTTTCAACAGTTTTTTGGACATGTCATATTTTGACATTTTTGCCATACTATAGCCTTGCTTCTTTGGTCAATTTTTCGACGTGCTATTTTTTGGGTTTCTGGCCAGTTTGTGGATGTTTTTTCAATACTGTATAGTATAATATGACTCTATGTGCTATTCTAAGTGGTTTTCAGCTGTTTTTTGGACTTGTCATATTTTGACATTTTTGCCATAGTATAGCCTTGCTTCTTTGGTCAATTTTTCGACATGCTATTTTTTGGGTTTCTGGCCAGTTTGTGGATGTTTTTTCAATACTGTATAGTATAATATGACTCTACGTGCTATTCTAAGTGGTTTTCAGCTGTTTTTGGACTTGTCATATTTTGACATTTTTGCCATCCTATAGCCTTGCTTCTTTGGTCAATTTTTCGACATGCTATTTTTTGGGTTTCTGGCCAGTTTGTGGATGTTTTTTCAATACTGTATAGTATAATATGACTCTACGTGCTATTATAAGTGGTTTTCAGCTATTTTTTGGACATGTCATATTTTGACATTTTTGCCATACTATAGCCTTGCTTCTTTGGTCAAATTTTTAGACATGTATTTTTTGGGTTTCTGGCCAGTTTGTGGATGTTTTTTCAATACTGTATAGTATAATATGACTCTACGTGCTATTCTAAGTGGTTTTCAGCTGTTTTTTGGACTTGTCATATTTTGACATTTTTGCCATAGTATAGCCTTGCTTCTTTGGTCAATTTTTCGACATGCTATTTTTTGGGTTTCTGGCCAGTTTGTGGATGTTCTTTCAATACTGTATAGTATAATATGACTCTACCTGCTATTCTAAGTGGTTTTCAGCTGTTTTTTGGACTTGTCATATTTTGACATTTTTGCCATACTATAGCCTTGCTTCTTTGGTCAATTTTTCGACATGCTATTTTTTGGGTTTCTGGCCAGTTTATGGATGTTTTTTCACTACTGTATAGTATAATATGACTCTGTGCTATTCTAAGTGGTTTTCAGCTGTTTTTTGGACTTGTCATATTTTGACATTTTTGCCATACTATAGCATTGGTTCTTTGGTCAATTTTTCGACATGCTATTTTTTGGGTTTCTGGACAGTTTTTGGTGTTTTTCAATACTGTATAGTATAATATGACTCTCGTTCTATTCTAAGTGGTTTTCAACAGTTTTTTGGACATGTCATATTTTGACATTTTTGCCATACTATAGCCTTGCTTCTTTGGTCAATTTTTCGACATGCTATTTTTTGGGTTTCTGGCCAGTTTGTGGATGTTCTTTCAATACTGTATAGTATAATATGACTCTACCTGCTATTCTAAGTGGTTTTCAGCTGTTTTTTGGACTTGTCATATTTTGACATTTTTGCCATACTATAGCCTTGCTTCTTTGGTCAATTTTTCGACATGCTATTTTTTGGGTTTCTGGCCAGTTTGTGGATGTTTTTCAATACTGTATAGTATAATATGACTCTATGTGCTATTCTAAGTGGTTTTCAGCTGTTTTTTGGACTTGTCATATTTTGACATTTTTGCCATACTATAGCCTTGCTTCTTTGGTCAATTTTTCGACATGCTATTTTTTGGGTTTCTGGCCAGTTTGTGGATGTTTTTTCAATACTGTATAGTATAATATGACTCTGTGCTATTCTAAGTGGTTTTCAGCTGTTTTTTGGACTTGTCATATTTTGACATTTTTGCCATACTATAGCCTTGCTTCTTTGGTCAATTTTTCGACATGCTATTTTTTGGGTTTCTGGCCAGTTTGTGGATGTTTTTCAATACTGTATAGTATAATATGACTCTACGTGCTATTCTAAGTGGTTTTCAGCTGTTTTTTGGACTTGTCATATTTTGACATTTTTGCCATACTATAGCCTTGCTTCTTTGGTCATTTTTTCGACATGCTATTTTTTGGGTTTCTGGCCAGTTTGTGGATGTTTTTTCAATACTGTATAGTATAATATGACTCTACGTGCTATTCTAAGTGGTTTTCAGCTGTTTTTTGGACTTGTCATATTTTGACATTTTTGCCATACTATAGCCTTGCTTCTTTGGTCAATTTTTCGACATGCTATTTTTTGGGTTTCTGGCCAGTTTGTGGATGTTTTTTCAATACTGTATAGTATAATATGACTCTACGTGCTATTCTAAGTGGTTTTCAGCTGTTTTTTGGACTTGTCATATTTTGACATTTTTGCCATACTATAGCCTTGCTTCTTTGGTCAATTTTTCGACATGCTATTTTTTGGGTTTCTGGCCAGTTTGTGGATGTTTTTTCAATACTGTATAGTATAATATGACTCTACGTGCTATTCTAAGTGGTTTTCAGCTGTTTTTGGACTTGTCATATTTTGACATTTTTGCCATACTATAGCCTTGCTTCTTTGGTCAATTTTTCGACATGCTATTTTTGGTTTTCTGGCCAGTTTGTGGATGTTTTTCAATACTGTATAGTATAATATGACTCTACCTGCTATTCTAAGTGGTTTTCAGCTGTTTTTTGGACTTGTCATATTTTGACATTTTTGCCATACTATAGCCTTGCTTCTTTGGTCATTTTTTCGACATGCTATTTTTTGGGTTTCTGGCCAGTTTGTGGATGTTTTTTCAATACTATATAGTATAATATGACTCTATGTGCTATTCTAAGTGGTTTTCAGCTGTTTTTTGGACTTGTCATATTTTGACATTTTTGCCATAGTATAGCCTTGCTTCTTTGGTCAATTTTTCGACATGCTATTTTTTGGTTTCTGGCCAGTTTGTGGATGTTTTTTCAATACTGTATAGTATAATATGACTCTATGTGCTATTCGAAGTGGTTTTCAGCTGTTTTTTGGACTTGTCATATTTTGACATTTTTGCCATAGTATAGCCTTGCTTCTTTGGTCAATTTTTCCGACATGCTATTTTTTGGGTTTCTGGCCACTTTTTGGTGTTTTTTCAACACTGTACACAATAATATAACTCTATGTGCTATTCTAAGTGGTTTTCAGCTATTTTTTGGACATGTCATATTTTGACATTTTTGCCATAGTATAGCCTTGCTTCTTTGGTCAATTTTTCGACATGCTATTTTTTGGGTTTCTGGCCAGTTTGTGGATGTTTTTTCAATACTGTATAGTATAATATGACTCTATGTGCTATTCGAAGTGGTTTTCAGCTGTTTTTTGGACTTGTCATATTTTGACATTTTTGCCATAGTATAGCCTTGCTTCTTTGGTCAATTTTTCCGACATGCTATTTTTTGGGTTTCTGGCCACTTTTTGGTCTTTTTTCAACACTGTACACAATAATATAACTCTATGTGCTATTCTAAGTGGTTTTCAGCTATTTTTTGGACATGTCATATTTTGACATTTTTGCCATACTATAGCCTTGCTTCTTTGGTCAATTTTTCGACATGCTATTTTTTGGGTTTCTGGCCAGTTTGTGGATGTTTTTTCAATACTGTATAGTATAATATGACTCTACGTGCTATTCTAAGTGGTTTTCAGCTGTTTTTTGGACTTGTCATATTTTGACATTTTTGCCATAGTATAGCCTTGCTTCTTTGGTCAATTTTTCGACATGCTATTTTTTGGGTTTCTGGCCACTTTTTGGTGTTTTTTCAATACTGTATAGTATAATATGACTCTACGTGCTATTCTAAGTGGGTTTCAGCTGTTTTTTGGACTTGTCATATTTTGACATTTTTGCCATAGTATAGCCTTGCTTCTTTGGTCAATTTTTCGACATGCTATTTTTTGGGTTTCTGGGCAGTTTGTGGATGTTTTTTCAGTACTGTATAGTATTATATGACTCTACATGCTATTCTAAGTGGTTTTCAGCTGTTTTTTGGACTTGTCATATTTTGACATTTTTGCCATACTATAGCCTTGCTTCTTTGGTCAATTTTTCGACATGCTATTTTTTGGGTTTTTGGCCAGTTTGTGGATGTTTTTTCAGTACTGTATAGTATAATATGACTCTATGTGCTATTCTAAGTGGTTTTCAGCTGTTTTTTGGACTTGTCATATTTTGACATTTTTGCCATAGTATAGCCTTGCTTCTTTGGTCAATTTTTCCGACATGCTATTTTTTGGGTTTCTGGCCACTTTTTGGTGTTTTTTCAACACTGTACACAATAATATAACTCTATGTGCTATTCTAAGTGGTTTTCAGCTATTTTTTGGACATGTCATATTTTGACATGTTTGCCATACTATAGCCTTGCTTCTTTGGTCAATTTTTCAACATGCTATTTTTTGGGTTTCTGGCCAGTTTGTGGATGTTTTTTCAGTACTGTATAGTATTATATGACTCTATGTGCTATTCTAAGTGGTTTTCAGCTGTTTTTTGGAATTGTCATATTTTGACATTTTTGCCATACTATAGCCTTGCTTCTTTGGTCAATTTTTCGACATGCTATTTTTTGGGTTTCTGGCCAGTTTGTGGATGTTTTTTCAGTACTGTATAGTATAATATGACTCTATGTGCTATTCTAAGTGGTTTTCAGCTGTTTTTTGGACTTGTCATATTTTGACATTTTTGCCATACTATAGCCTTGCTTCTTTGGTCATTTTTTCGACATGCTATTTTTTGGGTTTCTGGCCAGTTTGTGGATGTTTTTTCAATACTATATAGTATAATATGACTCTACGTGCTATTCTAAGTGGTTTTCAGCTGTTTTTTGGACTTGTCATATTTTGACATTTTTGCCATACTATAGCCTTGCTTCTTTGGTCAATTTTTCGACATGCTATTTTTTGGGTTTCTGGCCAGTTTGTGGATGTTTTTTCAATACTGTATAGTATAATATGACTCTATGTGCTATTCTAAGTGGTTTTCAGCTGTTTTTTGGACTTGTCATATTTTGACATTTTTGCCATAGTATAGCCTTGCTTCTTTGGTCAATTTTTCGACATGCTATTTTTTTGGTTTCTGGCCAGTTTGTGGATGTTTTTTCAATACTGTATAGTATAATATGACTCTACGTGCTATTCTAAGTGGGTTTCAGCTGTTTTTTGGACTTGTCATATTTTGACATTTTTGCCATACTATAGCCTTGCTTCTTTGGTCAATTTTTCCGACATGCTATTTTTTGGGTTTCTGGCCACTTTTTGGTGTTTTTTCAACACTGTACACAATAATATAACTCTATGTGCTATTCTAAGTGGTTTTCAGCTATTTTTTGGACATGTCATATTTTGACATTTTTGCCATAGTATAGCCTTGCTTCTTTGGTCAATTTTTCCGACATGCTATTTTTTGGGTTTCTGGCCACTTTTTGGTGTTTTTTCAACACTGTACACAATAATATAACTCTATGTGCTATTCTAAGTGGTTTTCAGCTATTTTTTGGACATGTCATATTTTGACATTTTTGCCATACTATAGCCTTGCTTCTTTGGTCAATTTTTCGACATGCTATTTTTTGGGTTTCTGGCCAGTTTGTGGATGTTTTTTCAATACTGTATAGTATAATATGACTCTACCTGCTATTCTAAGTGGTTTTCAGCTGTTTTTTGGACTTGTCATATTTTGACATTTTTGCCATACTATAGCCTTGCTTCTTTGGTCATTTTTTCGACATGCTATTTTTTGGGTTTCTGGCCAGTTTGTGGATGTTTTTTCAATACTATATAGTATAATATGACTCTACGTGCTATTCTAAGTGGTTTTCAGCTGTTTTTTGGACTTGTCATATTTTGACATTTTTGCCATACTATAGCCTTGCTTCTTTGGTCAATTTTTCCGACATGCTATTTTTTGGGTTTCTGGCCACTTTTTGGTCTTTTTTCAACACTGTACACAATAATATAACTCTATGTGCTATTCTAAGTGGTTTTCAGCTATTTTTTGGACATGTCATATTTTGACATTTTTGCCATACTATAGCCTTGCTTCTTTGGTCAATTTTTCGACATGCTATTTTTTGGGTTTCTGGCCAGTTTGTGGATGTTTTTTCAATACTGTATAGTATAATATGACTCTACGTGCTATTCTAAGTGGGTTTCAGCTGTTTTTTGGACTTGTCATATTTTGACATTTTTGCCATAGTATAGCCTTGCTTCTTTGGTCAATTTTTCCGACATGCTATTTTTTGGGTTTCTGGCCACTTTTTGGTCTTTTTTCAACACTGTACACAATAACATAACTCTACGTGCTATTCTAAGTGGTTTTCAGCTGTTTTTTGGACATGTCATATTTTGACATTTTTGCCATAGTATAGCCTTGCTTCTTTGGTCAATTTTTCGACATGCTATTTTTTGGGTTTCTGGCCAGTTTGTGGATGTTTTTTCAATACTGTATAGTATAATATGACTCTACGTGCTATTCTAAGTGGTTTTCAGCTGTTTTTTGGACATGTCATATTTTGACATTTTTGCCATACTATAGCCTTGCTTCTTTGGTCAATTTTTCGACATGCTATTTTTTGGGTTTCTGGGCAGTTTGTGGATGTTTTTTCAATACTGTATAGTATAGTATGACTCTATGTGCTATTCTAAGTGGTTTTCAGCTGTTTTTTGGACTTCTCACATTTTGACATTTTTGCCATAGTATAGCCTTTCTTCTTTGGTCAATTTTTCAACATGCTATTTTTTTGGTTTCTGGCCAGTTTGTGGATGTTTTTTCAATACTGTATAGTATAATATGACTCTACGTGCTATTCTAAGTGGTTTTCAGCTGTTTTTTGGACTTGTCATATTTTGACATTTTTGCCATACTATAGCCTTGCTTCTTTGGTCAATTTTTCGACATGCTATTTTTTGGGTTTCTGGCCACTTTTTTGTTGTTTTTTCAACACTGTACACTATAATATAACTCTACGTGCTATTCTAAGTGGTTTTCAGCTGTTTTTTGGACATGTCATATTTTGACATTTTTGCCATACTATAGCCTTGCTTCTTTGGTCAATTTTTTGACATGCTATTTTTTGGGTTTCTGGCCAGCTTGTGGATGTTTTTTCAATACTGTATAGTATAATATGACTCTACGTGCTATTCTAAGTGGTTTTCAGCTATTTTTTGGACTTGTCATATTTTGACATTTTTGCCATAGTATAGCCTTGCTTCTTTGGTCAATTTTTCGACATGCTATTTTTTGGGTTTCTGGCCACTTTTTTGGTGTTTTTTCAATACTGTATAGTATAATATGACTCTACGTGCTATTCTAAGTGGTTTTCAGCCGTTTTTTGGACTTGTCATATTTTGACATTTTTGCCATACTATAGCCTTGCTTCTTTGGTCAATTTTTCGACATGCTATTTTTTGGGTTTCTGGCCAGCTTGTGGATGTTTTTTCAATACTGTATAGTATAATATGACTCTACGTGCTATTCAAAGTGGTTTTCAGCTGTTTTTTGGACTTGTCATATTTTGACATTTTTGCCATAGTATAGCCTTGCTTCTTTGGTCAATTTTTCGACATGCTATTTTTTGGTTTCTGGCCAGTTTGTGGATGTTTTTTCAACACTGTACACTACAATATAACTACGTGATATTCTAAGTGGTTTTCAGCTGTTTTTTGGACATGTCATATTTTGACATTTTTGTCATACTATAGCCTTGCCAAGCTACTAATTTATGGGGTTTCTGGCTGTTTTTGGATGTTTTTTCAACACTGTACACTATAATATAACTCTACGTGCTATTCTAAGTGATTTTCAGCTGTTTTTTGGACTTGTCATATTTTGACATTTTTGCCATAGTATAGCCTTGCTTCTTTGGTCAATTTTTCGACATGCTATTTTTTGGGTTTCTGGCCAGTTTTTTTGGTGTTTTTTCAGTGCTGTATAGTATAATATGACTCTGCGTTCTATTCTAAGTGGTTTTCAGCTGTTTTTTGGACTTTTCATATTTTGACATTTTTGCCACACTATAGCCTTGCTTCTTTCGTTCAATTTTTCTACATGCTATTTTTTGGGTTTCTGGACAGTTTTTTGGTGTTTTTGCAATATTGTATACTAAAACACGACTCTACATGCTATTCTAAGTAGTTTTCAACAATGTTTTGGACATGTCATATTTTGACATTTTTGCCATACTATAGCCCTGCTTCTTTGGTCAATTTTTCGACATGCTATTTTTTGGGTTTCTGGCCACTTTTTTGTTGTTTTTTCAACACTGTACACTATAATATAACTCTAAGTGCTATTCTAAGTGGTTTTCAGCTGTTTTTTGGACTTTTCATATTTTGACATTTTTGCCATAGTATAGCTTTGCTTCTTTGGTCAATTTTTCCGACATGCTATTTTTTGGGTTTCTGGCCACTTTTTTGTTGTTTTTTCAACACTGTACACTATAATATAACTCTAAGTGCTATTCTAAGTGGTTTTCAGCTGTTTTTTGGACTTTTCATATTTTGACATTTTTGCCATAGTATAGCTTTGCTTCTTTGGTCAATTTTTCCGACATGCTATTTTTTGGGTTTCTGGCCACTTTTTTGTTGTTTTTTCAACACTGCACACTATAATATAACTCTGCGTTCTATTCTAAGTGGTTTTCAGCTGTTTTTTGGACTTTTCATATTTTGACATTTTTGCCATACTATAGCCTTGCTTCTTTGGTCAATTTTTCGACATGCTATTTTTTGGGTTTCTGGCCACTTTTTTGGTGTTTTTTCAACACTGTACACTATAATATAACTCTACGTGCTATTCTAAGTGGTTTTCAGCTGTTTTTTGGACATGTCATATTTTGACATTTTTGCCATAGTATAGCATTGCTTCTTTGGTCAATTTTTCGACATGCTATTTTTGGGTTTCTGGCCACTTTTTTGGTGTTTTTTCAACACTGTACACTATAATATAACTCTACGTGCTATTCTAATTGGTTTTCAGCTTTTTTTTGGACTTGTCATATTTTGACATTTTGCCATACTATAGCCTTGCTTTTTTGGTCAATTTTTCGACATGCTATTTTTTGGGTTTCTGGCCACTTTTTTGGTGTTTTTTCAACACTGTACACTATAATATAACTCTACGTGCTATTCTAATTGGTTTTCAGCTTTTTTTTGGACTTGTCATATTTTGACATTTTGCCATACTATAGCCTTGCTTTTTTGGTCAATTTTTCGACATGCTATTTTTTGGGTTTCTGGCCACTTTTTTGGTGTTTTTTCAACACTGTACACTATAATATAACTCTACGTGCTATTCTAAGTGATTTTCAACAGTTTTTTGGACATGTCATATTTTGACATTTTTGCCATACTATAGCCTTGCTTCTTTGGTCAATTTTTCGACATGCTATTTTTTGGGTTTCTGGCCAGTTTGTGGATGTTTTTTCAACACTGTACACTATAATATAACTCTACGTGCTATTCTAAGTGGTTTTCAGCTGTTTTTTGGACTTGTCATATTTTGACATTTTTGCCATACTATAGCCTTGCTTCTTTGGTCAATTTTTCGACATGCTATTTTTTGGGTTTCTGGCCAGTTTTTTTGGTGTTTTTTCAGTGCTGTATAGTATAATATGACTCTGCGTTCTATTCTAAGTGGTTTTCAGCTGTTTTTTGGACTTTTCATATTTTGACATTTTTGCCACACTATAGCCTTGCTTCTTTCGTTCAATTTTTCTACATGCTATTTTTTGGGTTTCTGGACAGTTTTTTGGTGTTTTTGCAATATTGTATACTAAAACACGACTCTACATGCTATTCTCAGTAGTTTTCAACAATGTTTTGGACATGTCATATTTTGACATTTTTGCCATACTATAGCCTTGCTTCTTTGGTCAATTTTTCGACATGCTATTTTTTGGGTTTCTGGCCACTTTTTTGTTGTTTTTTCAACACTGTACACTATAATATAACTCTACGTGCTATTCTAAGTGGTTTTCAGCTGTTTTTTGGACTTTTCATATTTTGACATTTTTGCCATAGTATAGCTTTGCTTCTTTGGTCAATTTTTCCGACATGCTATTTTTTGGGTTTCTGGCCACTTTTTTGTTGTTTTTTCAACACTGCACACTATAATATAACTCTGCGTTCTATTCTAAGTGGTTTTCAGCTGTTTTTTGGACTTTTCATATTTTGACATTTTTGCCATACTATAGCCTTGCTTCTTTGGTCAATTTTTCGACATGCTATTTTTTGGGTTTCTGGCCACTTTTTTGGTGTTTTTTCAACACTGTACACTATAATATAACTCTACGTGCTATTCTAAGTGGTTTTCAGCTGTTTTTTGGACATGTCATATTTTGACATTTTTGCCATAGTATAGCATTGCTTCTTTGGTCAATTTTTCGACATGCTATTTTTGGGTTTCTGGCCAGTTTGTGGATGTTTTTTCAATACTGTATAGTATAATATGACTCTACGTGCTATTCTAAGTGGTTTTCAGCTGTTTTTTGGACTTGTCATATTTTGACATTTTTGCCATAGTATAGCCTTGCTTCTTTGGTCAATTTTTCGACATGCTATTTTTTGGGTTTCTGGACAGTTTTTTGGTGTTTTTGCAATATTGTATACTAAAATACGACTCTACATGCTATTCTAAGTAGTTTTCAACAATGTTTTGGACATGTCATATTTTGACATTTTTGCCATACTATAGCCTTGCTTCTTTGGTCAATTTTTCGACATGCTATTTTTTGGGTTTCTGGCCACTTTTTTGTTGTTTTTTCAACACTGTACACTATAATATAACTCTACGTGCTATTCTAAGTGGTTTTCAGCTGTTTTTTGGACATGTCATATTTTGACATTTTTGCCATAGTATAGCTTTGCTTCTTTGGTCAATTTTTCCGACATGCTATTTTTTGGGTTTCTGGCCACTTTTTTGTTGTTTTTTCAACACTGCACACTATAATATAACTCTGCGTTCTATTCGAAGTGGTTTTCAGCTGTTTTTTGGACTTTTCATATTTTGACATTTTTGCCATACTATAGCCTTGCTTCTTTGGTCAATTTTTCGACATGCTATTTTTTGGGTTTCTGGCCACTTTTTTGTTGTTTTTTCAACACTGTACACTATAATATAACTCTACGTGCTATTCTAAGTGGTTTTCAGCTGTTTTTTGGACATGTCATATTTTGACATTTTTGCCATAGTATAGCATTGCTTCTTTGGTCAATTTTTCGACATGCTATTTTTGGGTTTCTGGCCAGTTTGTGGATGTTTTTTCAATGCTGTATAGTATAATATGACTCTACGTGCTATTCTAAGTGGTTTTCAGCTGTTTTTTGGACTTGTCATATTTTGACATTTTTGCCATAGTATAGCCTTGCTTCTTTGGTCAATTTTTCGACATGCTATTTTTTGGGTTTCTGGCCACTTTTTTGGTGTTTTTTCAACACTGTACACTATAATATAACTCTACGTGCTATTCTAAGTGGTTTTCAGCTGTTTTTTGGACTTGTCATATTTTGACATTTTTGCCATACTATAGCCTTGCTTTTTTTGTCATTTTTTCGACCTACTAATTTATGGGGTTTCTGGCTGTTTTGTGTTTTGCATGTGCATGTTTCTGGCAACATGCTATTTTTTGGGTTTCTGGACAGTTCTTAGTTTTTATTCAAAAAAGTTTACTAAAACATGACCCTACATGCTATGACATTTAAAACACTTTTTTTTTTTTTTTTTACCTGTTTTTATAAATAAAAGACTTTTTATACTCTGACATTCTTATCCAATCTTTTTTAAATACTATATGGTCTTTATTTGACAAATGATAAGAGTTTTTTTGACAAACTACACTATGAATTTTTTTCCCCACAATTTAATGACATACTTCACTATGGTGTTTTTTTTTTAATTCGAATTTAACATTTTTTGTCATAACATACTATGATTTTTTTTTTTGAAAATGTTTCTTTTTTCATGCCATCGTATACCATATTTTTCATACATTTATGATTATATTTTATGATATTCTATACTACGATATTTTGTTTTTCATTCATGTAGCATACTATGACATTATAATTAAATTTTGATGTTGTATGAGATATGTTTGATCATGGAATTAGAGATCATTCTTACCACTGTTGTTATTTTCATCATCTCTTTTCTGTTTGCTTCTCTCTTCTTCTAGAGGTGGACTTCAACGTGTCGGGCATGTTTGCCATGCCCACCCACCCCGCCACCCCAGATCCCGAACCTGGCCTGGATAGGAAACGCCCCGGCAGCCTGGTGGGGCAGGACGGGGACAGTCACACCCCCCGTAAAGACAGGTACCTGCCTCGCCCCAACCTCAGCCTCAGCCTGCCCCTCACCCTTCCGTCCCGTCCCAAGACACTGAGCAGGCAGGAGTCGCGGGGTCCGGTCGTGTCGGCCCTCTATGTAGTGGCCAACGAGTCCATCACAGTCACAGAAACACCCACTGAAGATCTGCCCAGTCCAGACTTCAAAGCTGTGCCGCAGTCCAATGTAGCTCCCATGAATCCAGATACTGATAAGTAAAAGAAGAGAATAATGTTATTTTGTGATTTTAGCAGAACATTTTTGCTTTTAGCACAAGCTAAGTCGGTTATGTTTTCCTCAAGATTGGTACAGAACATGATGAAAAAGCAGTTCTCTTTTAGACAAACACAAACCGCTTTGAACATGATTTCCATCTCATTGGGACAACATTTTGTCTAGAACTATAATTCTCGTGTGTTGCTCTTGTGTACTTTTGTGTTATCTCCTTTGTTTCCAAATTAAAGCTTAGGTCACACTGTAGGTTGCTGGTTTTATGTTTTGTGTGGGCTTCCTCTGTTGCATTTTGTTTTTGTATGGTGTGGCATCTGTCTCTTCTGTCCCTGCAGAGATGTTGCAGTTCGAAGTTGTTCTATTTAAAAGGTCACTGTCATGTGGTTTTATGTCCCTTTTGGGTTCCTCCTTCTGAACTGGTTTCATTGAACTCAGGAAGTGGCGTCTCTTTCTGTCTCCTGCACCATTTCTCTCTGTCTGTCTCTGCTCTTGCTGTTTTTCAGTCTCTCTCGGTCTCTTGCTCTTTCACTCTGTCCGATGGCGTGTGGTCTGTCCTCCTGAACTCTCTCCCCTCTCCCCCCTTCCCTAGCACTGTTAACAAACAGCCGGAGCCCACTCCACGTAGAGCCAGCGCTGTAAATAGAAAGCAGCCGCAGCTAACCTCACCCACCTTCCAACCCCCAATGCCCCCTCTGGAAGCCGGGGGTCCTGCCCATCCTGAGCCCCAGCCGCAGCTCTCGTCCCCGGCTACAGAGGCTGAGCAGCCTGGTGGTGGTGGTGTTGGTGGTGGTCTGGGTGGTGGGGTCCAGGTAGCCACAGTGCAACCTCAGGTTGTAACCCAGCTCAGCGCAGAGGAGAGCAGGTAAGGAGGAGCGAGCTGAGGTCGCAACAATACTCCACCGCCTGCTCGCAGCCAATCAGTCAATCCGGAGCTCACCCGCCCTTTGTGTTTGTTGTGTGTTTGATTCATCTTTAAGTTTTCATTTCCCATGTCGGAAGTCCTAAAATAGAGAAACAAAAGAAAAACAAAGTTTATAATGTCCACATCTTTTAAATTTGTTTTCATTTTAACAAATTATGAATGTAATGCAACAGAAATCATGCAATGCTTTGATTACAGATAACTCTTAACCTCCCTCCTGCTTGTTGTGATGATTGACTAGTTCAAATTTTAAAGATCTACTCCCCCTCCTTGTTGCCTGCCTGTTAGTGTTTCTGAGTGTTCGACTTATTCGTGGCGATGTCTGATTTTGCATGTAACACAGTACTGAACTCCTGAACAAACTGATTTTGCATCCTTGCCTCCACACTTGTCTTTACACTGTTTTGTGAGTTATTCCTGATGTGATAACCTTCATCTAATGTAATAAGCTTTTGAATGGGAAAACATGCAGTTTGTTTTATATAAATTACATGCATGCATTCTTACAGCACTTCTTGTTAAAATTTGCGAAAAGTACTGATGACATGTTGATGGATTAACATTTCTATTATTTTTGTATTTCTACAGCCCGGCCCGTGAGGTTACATCTACCCCCCCTCCCCAGAGGAATGGTTCAGTCCATCTTTCTGTAGGAACCCCTCACTCTCAGGGTGGATCCAGGGGGCCTAGTCCTCATATGGTTCGCAGAGGTGAGGAAAAATACAATTTTATTCTGATTATTTAAAGGCGCAGACACCAAACCCACAAAGATGTAGTGGCAACAAAGCCAACTGATGCGTCCCCTCACATTTGCCAAAAAGTGGCACAGAAACACAACGCAACGACTACAACTGACAGCCAACCAGCAGATACGTTCTGTGCCTGCTTGAAAGGAAATAACTCTCTGTACTAAGGGAAAGTTAACCACTTAGCACATTAATAACACAATCCAATGTTGACAGAAAAAAAACATATTTACAGTGTGTCTGTAAACATCAATTCAAACACTTAGGAGATGTTTCTACAGAAGAGCTCAATGGCTAAAAAAAAAAAAAATTTTACTAAATATACAGGGTCCCCACACATTTCCAAAGACAGAATTTCCAAACTTTTCTATGACTTTTCAAGGACCCATAATTAAGACTCTTTTTTTCTTGTCCCACTAGTCCAGCATTAGATTCAACATATCATCTGTTCAGTCTTATCCCAACATATCAGATTCAAACTGTTTCAGACTCTTTTTTAACATAATTTCAGCCAGCCAGCATAAATGAAGGGAGAGACGAACCCAAAATGACAAAACGTAGTTGATAGTAAACAAACGTCACACTTTTTCGCCTGTCATCAAAACTTTTCCAAAACTTTCATAGATTTTGACTAATTCTATGAATTTTCCAGGTTTTTTATTATTGTGGGAACGCTGAATATTGTTTCAATCTAATTTTAAGCCTTTTGTCTACTTTCCTTACTTAAATTCTGCACCATCTCTGATGACAGTTGAACATGCTGAAACAACTGAATAGGAGCACGCGAGGGCCAACGGTGCATGACACAATGCAGCAACAAGGGCAACAGACGCTCACAAATGGTCAACATTGATTGATGGCGAACAGTCAGTTTGGTGTGTCATGGCCTTAACCCTTTAAACCTGAGCAAATTGGTTAATTTTCTTTCAGAAACATAAGAAAACAAGCAACATAACAAGACCAAAGTTACAAGAAAATTTCCTGAAAATATTTCCTGAAAAATAAACAAAAATGGCCTTTAAACATGCATTTATTTTATATGTTTTCTTTTTTCTTTTTCTGTAACATGATTTTAATTATAAAATGATAAATAAAGTCATAATTTGGGGAAAATGTTCTCTTTTTTTTGGAAGATTTTCTTATAATCCTCATCCTTGTGGGATGTAGTTTTCTTGTTACATTTTTACATTACAATATATTTACATAACATTTTACATATTGACATTTTCTTGCAATTTGTAGGATGGTACTCATAACCCATGTTATTAAAAAGGAATCAAGCCAATTTGCTCAGGTTTCAAAGGGTCAAATAGCTTGTGAAAGGCATTTGAACACAGCAAAAGAAAACTGATGTCGATCCATAATCTTAATATTATGCAATAATTATGTTTTTCTCTAAAGGCACCAAGAAGCAGGCCCCAGCCCCGCCCAAACAGTTCAGCCCCTTTGCCTCTCAGCCCAGCAACACCCAGACACCCGGATCCCTTCATCACCCACCCATCACGCCCAGGCGCCACCCTGGCAAAGACAGCCCAATCCACGCCCCGAGCCATCCGCCTCCACAGCCTCCTCAAGCTCAACCAAGCCAGGGGGAGTCGGAGCCTTCTCCCCCCAGCACTCCTACCCCTCCTGACACTCCGCCTCATGATGGATCGCAGTCCAACCCGCTGTCTTCCTACCACTCTGGATCCCTCCCTCGCCCCTCCAGGCCGGCGCCTAGGCCACGGCCCCGACCCAGCATGCCGCCACCCCCACAACCTGCAGCGAATGACAACGGTAATGGCCTCTTTGGCTCAGCCTCCAAGATCATAACAGGTGAGCTTCAAAAATTCTGTTTTTCAGTGTCTTTCTACTGAACCACAAAAAGCAGTGTGCAGTGTCGTGATTTAAATAACACCAGTAATTCGTGAAAAAGAAAACTGTGATTAAGAATGATATTTCAAATAAATAAAGCCACACCAGGCTGCACAAATCAAGGATAATAACATTCAATTTAGCAAAAATCTATAATAAAAAACAGTAAAGATTGTGCAAGAGAAATGAGAAACCCTGAAAGTCTTATTTATAATAATTTGGATATGTTTACTTATACTTTAACATTATTACAGTGAAAGAAGCATATGTCCGTGTATATGTGCATTTTATGCTTAATGTGTACTCTTTGACAGGGATTTTTGAATGGAAACTTTAGAAGTAGGTGTTATATTAATTTATTATTTATTATATAAGCGCTATGTGCGTTAATGTTGTAGCTGGTCAAAGTGCTGCTAATTAATTAATATACTGTTTAATTGTTAAGCCTTTAGCACCTTGTCATTTCATAAGCTCATACGTTTAAAATTTAAAATCATCATCCGCAAAGTAATTAGTAACTATAGTTGTAAAAGAAAATGTACAATATTTCCTTTATTCCGTTTCAAGTAAAAATCCTGCATTCAGACTTACCTAAATAAAGGTACCCATGGGGATTGATAAAGTCTTACTTTAAACTATAATAATGCATCATAATTTATTTGTTAATCACATTTTGTATGATTAATCAGAATCTGTAACTAGGTAAGTAATTTACATTTTTAAGGGTGAGGTATTCCTTTAAGGACAGTATTAGTAGTACATATACTTAAATATACAGTCAAAGAATAAATGTGTTTACTCTGTATGCAGTGAGCAACTGTTTTATCTTTTCAGTTAAATCATTTTATATATATTTCTACCGTGCATAGTGCAGAGAACACCATCAGAAGGAACACATCTTTATTGATGCTTAACATTATGATTTCTTCTTCTGTTTAAGCGTTGCAGTGACTGAAATCACTTGCTGATAGTCTGCTCATACTGTTTTCAGTATTGCGTGATTTCAGCTTCCTCTCAGGGCGTTGCTGTATTTAGCTTTCTGGCTTTTGGGTGTCACTGTGTCATAGAGCCTCACACACTAAATGTAACTGTGGTGATCTGACGCATGACAGATAATGTGTGAATATTACAGATGTCTGAGCTGCTGGTCTGCCTGTAAGATGAGCTTTGCAAGGCAGGTAATGGTAAGGATCTGATTGGCTGATGTGTTAGTCCTGCTTTTGTGTCCACTGCATGTCTGTGTTGCCGTGCACATACTGTATACATATGTTTATGTATATTAGTATGCATTTGCCCTGCTGTTTAACCCTGCTGTCTAACAAAACTAACATGCATGTGATTCCTGCATCATCCCCGATGCTGGTGGCCTGCTAAAAGTTTTTGTGATAACTAATATACTATACAGACTTTAAACTGACTGTGTGCTGTTACTCTATATGTGCGTCTTCTTTTTAACAATAAACACACCAAGGATACTCTCCAATAACTGCCTCCACATTTAAAGATGTTATTTAAAGAAGTATTTCACCGCTAGAGTTATGGTCTTTTCATAACTGTTTTTGCATTAGACAGAAACAAATACTGCTGAAATAGAGTATTTATTAGTCTAGTGCAGAGCGGTGCATTCTGGTAGTTGTATTTTTTCTACCTCTAAAGCTACAGCAAATACCATGTCCCTCTTTCTCTAACTGGTGGGTGATCTAATGTGAGTCAACCACTCAAAGATAATCGTTCAATTCTGTGAAAGCCAGATAATGTACACCATGAGTTTTGACCCTCGACTGAGACATTACACATGGTGTAGTACTTCCAGTGCCCACTAGATGGCACTGGAGGGCACATAAATTCAATGTACATCATTTGTAGACCAAACCATGAAAATTTCATGCAAATTAATTAATATTAAAACAAACAAAAAAAAAAAAACTATTTGGAATGTTGAGTTTGAGCCTTATACAGGTTTACAGACCGCTTCCCAGAGAAGAGTGTCAACTTCAAGTGAAAACACATTTCACATATCAGAAGGTTTAGCTCAGTTGGTTAAGGTGCTTGCCTGAAGGTCATGGAGTCATGGGATCATGACCCATCCATGACAACATATTTTACAAGCAGCTGTCCACACCACAGAGGGAAAAACAACGCCAAAAATAATCTAATTGTCAGTTGGATTATCTCTAAGAGTATTTCAGGTTTTTATTTTGTTCTATTTTACTTAATCTCTATTTCAAAGACTAATGTCCAAACAAGAGTGTGAAACAGAACATTCAAAATGACTTGAATGGCAGGAGGTTTAGCTCAGTGGGTTAAGTAGCCACTTGCAGTCCTAAAGGTCTGAGGTTCGAGCCTTGCTTGGGACAAATGGCTTTTAATGGCTGTTGTCCATATGTGTCCAAAGATTAAGGGAATGTCCTAAAAAGCATGAGTAACTGACATGTGGCTCAAGGGATAACATGGCCACTTGGAATCTTCCAGGCTGGAAGTTTGAACCTCACAAGCAAAGTGGTAATGCAACAGTACATAACCCATGGCTGAAATTTTACGGGATAATGCCAGAGTTGACGAAAACTTTACACATACAAGACAAGCAGATAGTTGATTATCAACCTGACTCATGTATGGATTTCTTTTTTGTGTTTGTGAAATAACTATGTTCTTGGCAAGGAAAATTCAGTATCGCCAGTGATGTCTGTCGAAAAACTCGACTAATATTTGAATCATGCCGATATTCCTTGATTTTGACAGACGCATCTGCCAATACTGGTTTTACCTGGTTTGGGACCACTTCACCTGATTTATTGGCCTAAATGATATATTACTCAACATTAAGGGCCTTAATATGTTCTGCAATATGAAAATCGGTGTTTAAACTGTATAAATATATAGCCTAATGCTATTTTATGGTATAAATAAAAAAACTGGCTGATATATCTGTCTGCACTGCTGATATAAGGGTCCTATACTGTTGAAACAGAAAATTCAGTATCGGCAGTGACGTCTGTCAAAACTCAACTGATATATTAGTCAGGCCGATAATCAACCAAGTTTTTGGCAAGGAAAATTCAGTATCGGGAGTGACGTCTGTCGAAACTTGACTGATATATGAGTCAGGCCGATATTCCCTGATTTTGACAGACACATCTGCTGATACTGGTTTTACCCAGTTTGGAACCACTTTACCTGATTTTTTTGATGATATAATCAATGATAAATGATATAAATGATATATCACTCAACATTACGTGCCTTATGTTCTGCAATATGAAAATCAGTGTCTAAACTGAATGAATATATAGCCTAATGCATTTGCATGGCATATATAAAATAAAATGTCGGCTCTGCTGATGTCAGGGTCATATGGTGTTGAAGCAGAAAGTTCAGTATCAGCAGTGACGTCTGTCGAAACTCGACAGATATATCAGTCAGGCCGATATTTCTTGATTTTTGACAGACGCATCTGCCGATACTGGTTTTACCTGGTTTGGGACCACTTCACCTGATTTATTGGCCTAAATGATATATTACTCAACATTAAGGGCCTTAATATGTTCTGCAATATGAAAATCGGTGTTTAAACTGTATAAATATATAGCCTAATGCTATTTTATGGTATAAATAAAAAAAACTGGCTGATATATCTGTCTGCACTGCTGATATAAGGGTCCTATACTGTTGAAACAGAAAATTCAGTATCGGCAGTGACGTCTGTCAAAACTCAACTGATATATTAGTCAGGCCGATAATCAACCAAGTTTTTGGCAAGGAAAATTCAGTATCGGGAGTGACGTCTGTCGAAACTTGACTGATATATGAGTCAGGCCGATATTCCCTGATTTTGACAGACACATCTGCCGATACTGGTTTTACCCAGTTTGGGACCACTTTACCTGATTTTTTTGATGATATAATCAATGATAAATGATATAAATGATATATCACTCAACATTACGTGCCTTATGTTCTGCAATATGAAAATCAGTGTCTAAACTGAATGAATATATAGCCTAATGCATTTGCATGGCATACATAAAATAAAATGTCGGCTCTGCTGATGTAAGGGTCATATGGTGTTGAAGCAGAAAGTTCAGTATCAGCAGTGACGTCTGTCGAAACTCGACAGATATATCAGTCAGGCCGATATTTCTTGATTTTTGACAGACGCATCTGCCGATACTGGTTTTACCTAGTTTGGGGCAACTTCACCTGGTTTTTCGGCCACAATGATATATCACTCAACATTACATGCCTTAATATGTTCTGCGATATGAATATCAGTGTCTAAACTGTATGAACGTACAGCCTAATGCTATTGTATGGAATAAATAAAATAAAATATTGGCTGATATATCTGTCGGCTCTGCTGCCATATGGGTATTGGCAGTGACTCTTCTGCTTTGCTTTTCACCTCATATACTCTCATCCTCTACGTCCATCTTCTACCTTCACCCTTCCTGTCTCTCAACTTAACTTGTTGTAACTTGATTAATGTTCCTATCTTTCAACCCAACTTCCTGTTTCTCATCTCAACTTCCTGTCTCTTGACTGTCCTTCCTGTCTCACAACCCATCTGCCTGTAACTTGACTGACTTTCTGTCTCTTAACCTACCTTCTTGTCTTTTGACTGTCCTTTCTGTCTCTCAACCCAACTTCATGTTTTAGACATTCCTTTTAGCTCTATGCTTTGTCAAAATTTTCTTGTGTAAGGTGAGGCTTGAACTAGCAACCTTCTGCACACTAACCATGTGAGTTCCCCACTTAGCCATACTTCCTGATATGTTTGAAGGTTTTGACGATCCCTTTAGCTCTGCACTTTGGACAGTCTTCAAAAGTTACTTGTCATGGATAAGATTTGAACCACCAACCTCAGGCACACTAACTACCTGAATTACCTGCTGAGCCAAACCTCCTGATACATGACATATTTTCGACGTTCCCTTTAGCTCTGTGCTTTGGACAGTCAACAAAAGTCATAAGACTTGAACCAGGAACCTTAGGCACACTAACTACCTGATTTACCCGCTGAGCCAAACCTCCTGATACAGGGCCTGTTTTCGACGTTCCCTTTAGCTCTGTGCTTTGGACAGCCATCAAAAGTCACCTGCCCAGTATAAGACTTGAACCAGGAACCTTAAGCACACTAACTGCCCAATTTACCCACTGAGCTAAACCCCTGGTGCTATTTGACAGAGGGATCGATCCTTGGTGTCTTACTAATGGTTCAAAGGTGGTGTGTGCACTCCCCAGTTTGAAACCATATGTGTGTTTAGCTGTTCTAAGTTTGATTTATTGCTTGAGCTCAAACTAATTTACATGTTGATCCCTTCCTTAACTGTCCTGTACAGACGGAGGCCTGTCATTTAAGGGGCTTGGACGAGCCCTTATCCCTGAGGTGATTGCAGACCAACAAGGGGAGAGCTCTGCTGGTCAAGAGCCCGCCATCAACCCAGCCCCGCCCCCAGACCCTAATGTTCAGACAGATTTCACCGCTCTCTGAAGAAAAAGAGACCTTGCTTTCATCGAAATCCTCATTTATTCTGGAGGTCTACGTAACAGATTTGAATGTTAAGAATCAAATATCAGACAGGTAACTCAAGCGCATCGGTTTACTCCAGCTCTTTTCGCACCACTCATATGATGCTCAGACTGCTTTCTGGAAAAAAAATGGCTGCCTTATCTTCATTTTGCCGAGACTTGAACCAGAAACCTCAAAACTCCAGTCCAGCTATTAGACTTCATATCAAACTCCCTTTGTTCTATATACTGCTGGGTATGTTAGAAATGGACTGCAGAGCCTTGCTAGTCTCGAGGCTAATGGGACTTAAATATAAATATATATATATAGCCTGAACACAGCAGCTGAAGTCAAAGGGTGCTAAGCTTTTAACTTGCCTCCTTCTTTTTTTTAAAATCTTGCTATTGATACTAAAGGTTCAATGCTGAATGTTTTTGGAGACAGAAATCTGTGAATCTGGTTTTAGTGCCACATAGACTTGACAACTAGTATTTTTTTTATTCAGCAGAGCTGTGTGGGGATATTTGAGTGTTAACCAGCCACTGATGATCTATTTATCATTTTCCAGTTTCTCAGTTTCAGCTGGCATAATGCATTGTTTAATTTGGAAGTGCTTTTTAATAATTGTCAAACACTTCACTATACAAACAACTGTAAAGGACCAAAGATATGGGCCAAAGGAAATTTAACAAAAATTTAGAGCTGCTCTGCTTCTGTTGTGGTTGTTGATGACCAAATATTTTGTGCAATATACGATGCAGTTGTCTTCCAGTGGTGTCCTCTCCACAGCACATAATTTTTCTGATAGTTTTTCTTCTAGTAAACCAGTGGGGTGGAATTTTTTTTCTAAATTTTGATTTCAACTGAACTGATTTACCAAAGCTCTTAAATGGCTTTAAAACTCAGAGATTAGCTTTTATCATTAAAAGGGATTTTTCTAACAGACTGATTGTGATAAATGTATTTTCAGTACATAGCTTTTAACTGATCACTCCCATTCAAGCTCAGAGCTATGACCAAATGCAGCCAAATTCTTATTTTTTGTATAATTTTACTGGGGCTGATAATCTTTATCTTGTTGGGTTTTTTTCAGCTCTTTAATATGTTTTTTTTTAAATTACTTCTCAGCATTTTTATGTTGGCTTTTCTGCACATTATGCATCATACAATGCATCATTACTCTTGACAATTAAAGGTTTTTCAACAATTTTACAACATTGTCAGCTTCTTTTCATCAGTTATTTGTCAATTTGTAATTATTCATATCAAAGGGAGATGCAAAGCGTGAAAAGACTTCACTTATATCACTTATTATGGCCAGTTTGGGAATGTTATTCTGCTGTTATTAATTTACAAAAACACATTGTAAATGAAGCTTTTATCAAACATTTGATAAAAGAACATTATTCCCTTAAAACCTAATTTCAGGCATCAGTGTAGTAAAATCATGCTAAAAATTAGTGGAAGTTTTCATATGACTCGTTTCACAAGTAAATCCTTGGATGTAAACGTGTGTTTTGAAAGAAATACTGTCACTATCTGGACTTATGTCATTTTAATGTCAGTTTTAAGACTCTAAAAAGAGCAAAGTGGACATTTTAATCTTCATTCCTAAACATTATAATCTGTACACACTTTTATCTACCCCACACACCACGTGTCCAGTATAAAAGTCATGACCTGCCTGTCATCCCCAGTAGCCGATGATGAAGGCAGTTACAGAGAGGCAAATGAGGAGGTTGATGTTGACAATGAGTCGTAGACGTGGCTTTTCCTCCAGAGAATTGATAGCCTGTTCAGGTGCAGAAGGCGTAACAGAACTATCAGCTCCCTCCTTCCTTCTCTCCATCCCACATAGCCAGTAGAGGGCAGACCATAGCCTGGACTGGCTTTCGACACTGGACGTGGACGATGAAGAGTCTAGAGAGTTCAGGACAGAGAGAGGGAAAACACTGAATAACAGAAGGGGTACATTTACTGGCAAGAGGAACTGTAAAATGGAAAAAATGTAATGGCAACACAGGACAGAGACGCACCTTTCCTGTGATGACATGCTTTTCCGTTGCTGCTCTCCTGCTCTCCTTCTGTGACGCCCATCTCACTGGTCTGACTTGTGATCACCTCTAAGCTCTTAGTGCTCTGCTCTACTGAGAACACCTGCTCTTTGGGCTCCACTGGGTCAAACCTTGTGAACCAGGTGAGGCGACGTATCTGTTAAAAGAAAGACATGTAAAGAGTTAACTTCCAAATGTGCGAACATACTTTTTCAAAGGACCCAAATCATGATATATTAGTCAGTTTTATATCAGCTTACTGCAAACTAATATCAGTTTGCCTTAAAGTTACCCAGAGGTGTTACTGACACTCCTAAATCCTATATACTGCAGCTTTAATGGATCGTAGCAAAGATCCAGTAGAAGACAGCAAACAGATTTAAGTAATGCATATTTGAAAGCATTTTTCTATTCCAAAATGTGGGTGGTACTTTACATTACAGCTCGGTAACAAAATAGCGAGTGCATGTGCAAATAATACAAAAAAAACCCAGCCCCACAACTTTACTTCAGATGTGATTAAGTGGCCTCACCTGCTCTGGTTTGGGCTCCTCTGTAGCCAGGCTGACTGCAACCACCACCATCAGGGTGAGGAAGGACAGCATCGTGGAGAAGTACAGGTAATGGACATCTTTCAGCACCGCAGGTCTGTCGTCGTCCTCGTAGCACAGGGGAGCAGGATAAATGAAGTCCAACAACATCCGGATGCAGCCCACAGTCAAGCCGATAGCCAGGCCCCAGAATGCACCCTGAGTACAATCACACATGCATTTAGTTACACTTGTTTAGGTGCCGCTGTCATCATTCAATCACATCAGGACTCAAAGGGACTAAAAGATGGTGCTGGCAGAGTGGATATGAAGTCATTTAATGTGATTTACTCAATATAACTAAAAAAAAAAAATTAAAGTTTAAAATTTAAAGTGACAGTTCACCCTAAAAACCCTAAAGCCAAAAATGCATATTTTATCTCTTAGCTGTAGTGCCATTTGTAAATCTATTGTTTTGGTGTAAGTTGCAGAGTGTTGGAGAAGGAAAATAAACTGCTGCTCACATCAAGGTGTGTGGATTATCTTGAGTAATCAAGTCATGAACATCGCTACAGACAATACCTCCAACACTCTGCATCTCACACCAAAACTATCTAGACTGACTAAATAGCACTTCAGCTGAGAAAAGAAATGTGTAGTTCTGATTTTAGGATGAAGTGCCCTCTTAATAAATGAATAATATTGTATGCAGCCTGTTGTCAGGGTGGGGAATCACCTTCTTACCTTCTCATTAGTCCTCTTCCAGAAGCAGCCTGTGAGGAAGATGATGGAGACTGGGGGCTGCAGGTAGGTGCTGATGGACTGGATGTAGATAAAAAGTTGCCCACCCTGACTGGCCTGGACAACAGGAATCCACAGCACTGACACCACCACCAGCACCAGCACAAACACTCTGCAACACACACACACACATGTACGAAAAACATATGATCTGTGTTTTTGAATACTTCAATTTAGTTGTGCAAAGACACAATGTGTAAAATATTTAATCACAGGATAGCTTGTAGGGAATGGAAAACTGTTTCTCTGAACAGAGCTGTTCACTTGGTTATGAGGGTGTGTGTGTGTGTGTGTGTGTGTCGGCTGGAAAAGTGTATCTGGGGAAGTCATTACTTACAGTAGGAAAATGTGGAAAAAGAGGTTTTGGTTTGGGTGATCATGACAGAGAAATGTAATAATTTGATACGCAGCGAAGTGGCTGATTTAATCCAAAGTGCATTATAATGCAATACATGATTTATGCTATAATTGTAGATGGTCTGAGTGGGGAATAAATATTCCACATGAAGTATAAATCCCTTAACCTTTAACTAAAGGTCTCAGTGAAAAAAGCAGGGTGGCCTTCTGTAGAGAGACTTTAAATTAAGTGTTCCTCAGAAAATGTTGTGAAAACGAGGTGGAAGTGTGCTGAAGGACTGTCTTTGTCACTCGAGTAAAAACGCAGGTGAAGAAAAGGGTCAGCACATTTTCTGTTCCTCAGAAAATATTGAGCTTTCCTGATGAGTTAAAATTGTTGCGGCATGAACCATTTCTGCAATATACAAGCATACACCTGTTTGTCACATACCTGCCCACAATCATGAGCTCCCACTCAGATGCACGAGATCTGAAAGTCTTCCACAGATCCAGGGTGAAAATGGTGCTGGCGCTGTTGAAGATGGAGGTCAGGGAGGACATGAGGGCTGCGATCATCACCGCCATCATCAGACCTCGCAGCCCTGGGAGGGAAAACACAGACATGCGCATAACAGAGACTCAATGTGGAGTACGGTGGTACAGGAGGAGTGACAAGGGAAAAAAATCTCTCACCTGTAGGCAGCAGCTCCATGACCAGTTTGGCGTAGGCGGTATCTGTGCAACCCACCGGGTTTCCACAAATCTGTTTACACAACTCAGGGTCTGCACACGCCACCTCATCTACACAGGATCATTAAAAGACTCAAGCTTAAATATCCACAATGCGTCATCCAGTTTAATGTTTTTAATAGCACCTCTTTTTAAAGGTGTAGCAAGCTGACTGAGCTAAACACCAACACCTGTCCAACAGAAAACAGGCCAGCTCTGAAGCGCTCTTCATCACCTTCCTCTCCTTTAAAAAAAGCCCAATGCATTCATTTGAGAAAAAAATGTCCTGTTTTTCCAAATAAACAAGATTATAATCTTAAAGTTCTGAGAGAAGTTTACGTGGAAAAAAGTGCTTTTGGACCATGAAATAATGAGGAAACAATCTTACATATTTTTTTCTGAATTACTGAGATCATCTCTTTAATCCTTTAAAAACTGACAATCATGGGAGATCGTTGTTTGCGTGATTCTGAGTATTTATTCTTCATGCACCAGAAAGGCCTCTTTTCCTCCATGCTGTCACATCACTATGTTATGTTACCAAATTGTACTTGTGTCGCAAATGTTGTGAAAACCCACGGAAGCACCAGTATTTCCCTGCAGTGGCTGTGGGAGACAGTTATTTACAAGATCCTGTTTAAATTGATCTAAAATAAAAAAAATAATAGCTACAACATTCACTCTTTTTACAGCAGAAAGTTCTCTGTTGTATTATTGTACGCCGTGATGACGTTATGTCGTGTGGTGGCTAAGTGAATGATGAAACTATCAAAAACGCCTTTGCATCTCAAAAACTATATAATGTAAATCTTTTCTCCATGTTTCTACATTTAGAAATATTTAAGATTAATATGTTTTGTGTGTTTATTTTGTAAAACCTGATGAGAAAACACATCCATAAAAAAAAGACTGAAATCCAATACTTCAAATTATACTAATACTACCAATACTAATCAGTTATTACAGTTTATTGACTTACAGAAATATTTAGTGGCTGTACAGATTTTACAGATATGAAGCATTTAAATAATAAAACTGACATTACAAGAAGCACAAATAGATGGAAGCCCTGGTGTGCCATTTCTATTGCAGAATTCAAAGGGTTAATTTAGAAAAACAAGCATTATTTGCCTTCTCTATATCTTGGCTGCATGCTGCTACTACCTGGTCACTACATTCCCAACCTCACCTGCACGTTGTTTTTGGCTGAGGGCTACACGATAAGAAAACCTGAATGCAACCAATCTGTGCAGTACTGTCAAAAATAAGTACTTCTAACACAAGTCATACATATTTTCACATTAGGTGTATATCAAGCTAATTTCTCCAGTTCCTGGCTTGAAAAATGAAAACATAAATATACTGTACCTGTGTAAAGTATCCTGCTGATCATGCCTGGTAGCATAATAGCAAAGAAAGGCAGGATCTTCAGATAAGCAGCCAGGAGGGAGCCACCTTTTGCATGAGTCAGGGTCTTAGCAGCCAGCGATCGCTGAACAATCACCTGCGGAGAATCATGGCGGACCCTCAGTTAACTAACAGGGAGTTGCAGCAGCATGTCAGTACATTTTAACAGACCTAAATAATTCCTCATGAATATGGAAATTGCTGTTATTACTCTGGCTACTCAGTCTGGCAGGTGACGGATTATGTGCAGAAATTGGATACTGATAATGTTAAACTCAGAAAAATGCTCATTAAAACTACTCGTGTTTTCTGTTGTCTCAGTCTTGGCTGCTTGGCAAAATATCACTCTGATATTGTTTAAAGGGAATTTTTAACCTCACTGAGGAGCAAAACATGCCAAATACTCAAGCGGGGATTTTTTTTAGATGAAGACTTTCATACTTAAGAGGAATTATGTAGAAAAGCATAAACAAGAGAGACACGCACTAAATTACATCTTTAGCTTTTATAGATCAAAAACCTTTTGACATTTCACAAGTAAGATAAAATGAAATGTATTTTTTTATGTCTATGTTGGCAGCTCTGGTCTCCCTGTGAAGATCAGGCTTGTCAGCACATAATCTAGTTAAAGTTAAATGAGGTTTAAAGGAATATTTCACCAGCAAAATGATCATTTGTATACAAAGTACTCTCCCTATGTTATCATTCAATTTGTGAAGAAAATTTGTTTTTCTCACATGCCTTCATAGTGAATAAAGAATCTAAAATAACAGAGAAAATTCTTGATGAATTGAAGTGTTAAGGGTCCATGTTTAACAACAGCAAGACTATATTCAAATATTTGTTTTCAATCTCTCACACACAACTTGTACAGTATGATCCAAATCTCGTACATTTAGCTGTAAATTCAGTACTTTACAAAAAGACAGCCCGTTCTGACGGGAACTGAAAGGAAAGTAAACCTTATCTACAAACTCTTCAAAGCCAGACTTCATTACAAAAACAGTCATTTTGCTTTGCTGAACGCAGTGAGCTGATGATCTACCGCCGTCCCAAATCCATTAGTTTGTTTGTGTTATTGTGAGACTTTAGAAAATCTGAATTAACTGTTTAAAACACCAAAATCACACATTAACACGAACAAGTAACTGATCGAGGAAGTGTTAGACCAGCAGCTCTTGTGTTCAGAAGTAAAATTATTGTTTTTGTCAATTGAATCTGGCTTTAAAGAAAGCATAGATAAGTTTGATTTTTAGGTCAGTTTCTGATCAGAAAGGGTTCTCAGTTTGGGAAGAAATGAGCATACGAGTGGATAAAGAGTCTTGGATTATGCTGCATGAGTTGTGTGAGAGTTTGTAAATAGATCTTAAAATCCAGACCTGTTTGACTTAAATGCATCAAGAATATTCTCCGTTTTAGATTTCATTCACCAGAGGTATGCAAGAAAAACTGTTTTCTTAACACATTTTAAATAGCTGGTGATAAATTGATATACAAATTGTTATTTGGGAGGTAAAGTATTCTTTTATTTGGGAGGTAGACTTTTTTAAAAATATATCCTGAACTGTGATATCTGATTTTACTCTTTTGTATGCTATTTGGGTATTTTAAATCCAGGGTTCCCACCCATCTTCATGGACAAAATTTCCAAAACTTTTCCATGACTTATCATGGACCCATAATTTTTTTTCTTGTCAAACTTTTCTGGAATTTTTAAACATATCAGATTGAAACTATATACAAACATAATTTAAGCTATGTGAAATACATGAAAGGAGAGACAAAACACGCAGAGAAAATAAAGATACATAAGTGATCATAAACAAAAAATCACACACTGACAGCTATTAGAGCTGTTATGTCAACAGCTACAGAAATAAATTTGCTGTTATGTTACATAAAGTGAAAAGTTATCTGCAGAAGATTACTGTAGCAATATCATTCCACACAACAAAATTTCCATGAATTTTCCAAGACTTTCAATGATTTTTACTAATTTCATAACTTCTTCTGAACCTGGAAAATGTGATTGCAAAATTTCAAGACTTCCCCAGGTTTTCCAAACCCTGTCAATCACTGCATTACAGGCATTAATGTCTTCTGCTGGACACCTCTTCGCCTCGCCTCCCTGTCAGGTTTTAATGGTCCAAAGTGACCTTTCAACTAACCCACCTTTACAGGTGATCTATTGGCTGATACATATGTGGATGTACATGATTTGTTGTATTTATGTACTTTTTTACCTTTAAATTTTTTTCAATTTCATACCCACCTATTTGAATTACTGCAGTACTAACTGACTTTTTTTTCCCTTTTACTTTATTTGTTAAAAAGTGCCCCCACAAAAAGGTTTACCTCTATTACAGTACCTGGTCAGAGCACCAGTACCACATGCTGGGGATGGTCATGCCAATAATGATCCCGGGCCAAGGAAGGTCAGAGTTCACCGGGTCTCTGAATATGTGGAAGGCGTCATCTCGGGGGATGCCACATGTTGTGTTTGGCACACGGACAGAGGGGATGGCGTTGGCGTACCGGTCCATCAGCGCATCCCATCCTCCGACCTCCGCAAAGCCTAAACAGGAGGTGGCAGGATCAGATAAACCGGAACACAGAGTGCTGGTGATGGGAGCGTGTTATATGGACTCAGATCTGACTTACTGAAGCCCATGAGGGTGACAGCTCCTGCCAGCATGATGGCAGTTTGAGCTGCATCTGTGTAGATAACTGCAGCCAGACCACCTGAGGAAACAACACACATAACACAACAGTTAAAACCAGTAAGTAGGCTCCTTACTGGTTTTAACAGATGACATCACATCACCCCAATCCTGGCTTCCCTCCATTGGCTCCCTGTTCGTCTAAGAATTCATTTTAAGACTTTACTGATCAGTAGGCCTGGCCCCACGCTACATAACTGAAATGTTGACCCAATATGAGCCAGTTTGCAGCCTTAGATCCTCAGGTGGATCCCTTTCCAAAGCTGAGCCTTAACCCTTTGAAATCTGGATCAGCATCAATATTCTTGTGCTGTGTTCAGACGCCTTCACAAGTATTTAAACCTTTGAGACCTGAGCAAATCAGTTTGTTTTCTTTTAAAAAAGTAGGGAAAAGGGCAATGAGCAACTTGGCAAGAAATGTTCCACAAATTGCAAGAAATAAGTTGATCTGGATCAATTTTTTAAAAGCTATTCTATTTTATCTACAATAAGCAAAAGATCTATTTTATTTCCTTTTTCCTTACTGCTTTTATGGTTTCTGTTGTTGCTATATCTTTGTTTTATTTTATACTGACATTATGCGTCGTGCATCTTGCATTATTTGTCCTCTTGTTTTTATTTTATCCTAACTCTACCCGAGTTTCACCTCGCTTGTATTCAACGGGAGTGTTTGGCTCTCCATTGTTGTATTGCTGTCTATGAATCCCATTTCTGTTTTGCCTTGTTTGTCAAAGCACCTTGTAAACTCTATATAAGATGCTATATACAACAACAGAGCAGGCAGTAAACAGAAAACTTGTGTCAAATTTGTAAGTAAACGGCGAGGGAATGAGGTCACCTGCTACAGTGTAGATGGCAGTGATTGACAGCAGCAGCACCACAGCCAGGTAGATGTTCCACTGTAAGGCGAGCTGAATGAACAGCGCACCAGCATACATGTCCACCTGGAAACACGCACAAACACATACATAAACACATATCTAATTATTTGTAACAGCATACAAACACTAGAGAATGATTGTGGATTTGTATCATACCGATATCTTTGTAAAGATGTAAATAAATAAGGACAGGACAGTTATAAATAACCGTGTCCGTCTACCACCAAACCGCCGCTGCAGATATTCAGGCATGGTCATCACCTGGAGATGATGCGTTCAGAGATGATTACATAGAAAGGAGTACATGAACATGCATGTACATGTATGTGTTTGTGATGTTTCACACTCACCCCAGAGGCAATATAAATGGGCAGGAAGAGCCATCCCAGCATGAGCACGACCATCATACCCTGTCCATCACACAAATGTTCACATTTCGTAATTGAACCCTTTGAAATCTAGATCAACATCAGTTGTCTTTTGCTGCATTTAGACGTCTTTCACAAGCATTTGAACCTTTGAAATATCAGCAACTTGGTTATATTTCTTTCAAAAACATGGGAAAAAGGTGATCATCAACTTGGCATGAAAAGTCAAATAGCAAAAAATTAGTAAAAGGTCACAAGAAAATGACCTGAAAATTAGCTTTAAGAAGAGTGAGAATTGATAGAAAATTATTTAATAAATACAAAACATAATCAAGAAAACTTAAGTCATAATTATTATAATTATGAATGTTAAAGTAAAATTAGGTAACAGGAATATATTTTTATATTATTTTCATTTTGGCATTTTTTTTTTCAAGTCATTTCCTGTTTTTGTACGTTTTCTTTTCTTTTTGCTAATTTCAGATAATTTTCTTATAAGTTTTTATTAATCTCTTGCTGTTTTTTGGGTCCTTTCTTGTGAAGTTGCTCATTGCCTTCTTTACAAGTATTTGAAAGAAAGAAATTTTATCAGGTTTTGAAACCTGATAAAATTGGTTTGATTTCTTTAAAAAAAAACTTGGGGAAAAAGTCAGTGAGCAACTTGGCAAGAAATGTCCAAAAAATTGCAAGAAATAAATTGTAAGAAATAAACTGCTTTAAAAAAATGTCAAGAAAACTATCTTGTTTTGTTTTTTTTACTTATTTTATGCTACAGACATTTTTCTAAAAAAAGTTTTATAGTTTAATTTAAACTTTAATTCACATTTTTTCATTAATTTTTTTTTTAGTTTTTTTTCCTTACTGTTTTTTTTGTGTTTATATTCAGGGGATTTCCTTTTTAACATTTTAGTAATATCTAGAGCAAATTTTTGGGCCATTTCTTAAATTGCTCATTGCCTAATTCCCACTTTTTTGAAAGAAATTAAGCCAATGTACTCAGGTTTCAAAGGGTTAAATTCTAAAAGCATATATATAATCTCTCACACTCCACTCATATGTGATCGCCCCAATTCCTGCTGCAGCTCCTGACCCTGCCAGGCCGATGAAATGTCCACTGCCAATGTTGCTGGCAAACAGCGAGGCACCCACCTAAATATAGATAAAAGAGTCAGAATTGGGATCAAATTAGTATTTCACTTTGAACTGTCGAACATTTGCCTCCATCTAACTTTTAAAGTGTTAAATTGCTCTCGACTAGAGCGCTGCAGTTAGATTCAACACTCTTGTTTGACTCACCGGCCACCAGGTCATGTTCTTCCCAGCCAGGAAGTATCCATCCACCGTGCTGCGCTTGGTCCTGCACATGGACTGGTAAAAAAAAAGAGAAACCTTTTAAAGGTCAAGTCTCTAAGATTTTTTGGCATCTATTGATTAAAAGAGAATTCCACTGTTTTTTAACATTTACTTAATCTATCGAAGTTGGGGTTTGGTGTGACATAAAACAACATATTTGATGCAGCTACATATACTCAGCTCGGCTGGTTGAAGTCTCTAGCGTTCCTGCTCTATGGGTCACACAGTACGGGAGCAGCGCCAATCATCCGAGTAATTTTATATGCAGAAGTTGAACTTTTTTTGTGCCACTTAGCAGCTTTCATAGGAATAAACAGGGCCCTGCCTCCAATGCTATTTTCACATCTTTTCTATACATCCATGAGAACTACAGTGTCCGAGGTGAAAACGCGAATGACCCTATCTAAAGCCAGAGTTTGATTTTTCCGTTTTGCTATAAACGGCTCATTCTAAGGTAACAAAAACACAATGATCCTTAAATTCAGGTGATTTAAATCTAATGGAAACATAGTTATGAATGTTATATACCATTTCTGCCAATTAATGCTGCTAAATCCTACACAATGGACCCGTAAAGACACAATTGCATTAGAAATGTTGATTCCAGTGGTGGAAGAAATATCAGATTTTACTTAAGTAAAAGTACCAATAACACACTGCGAAAATAGGTCCTGCATTTAAAACCTCACTTAAAAAGATGTTAATAATATTATCTGCAAAATTTGAGTTAAAATACCCATTGTGTATTAAAATGCATTAATGTGTATGTTGCATGTTACTGTTGATGTTTAAGGTTGTGTTGATTTTAACTTCTTGAAACTGTTGAGTTATTTAATATACAGCAATGCAACATGTTATTTAAGATCATCATATGTGTGTCAGTGCTATGTCATGCCAGTCAGTAGAGAGCATACTGACTGGAAACATAAACTGGCATGGTTCGTGCACGACTTCTTTCTCGAGGCTGTGAGACTACTAAACTCCTCCTTCGACTCCAAAAGATGTAGCAGGATTTAGGGACAAATTTGAATTTAGCTTTTTTTCTAGCTATTTTTTAAATGTGGTTTAAAAAATGCCAAATAAATCTACCTTATACCTTGTACCTATGCAACAGGGTTTGCTCATATTCATCATGATCTTCCACCAAGGATCATCCAGTTCCCTTTTTTACAATCATTGGTCTTATCACAGTGATATACTGTCACATATTAACAAATGTTCTGGAAAGAGCAGAAACCTGTCTGGACCTGGCTACTCACTCCCACAATACAAACTGCAACTGTTCAGACCGCAGCAGGAATATTCCTCACTCAAATACAACAGCACAACTAAGATATGACAAAATAAAGCATTAAAGTGTGCAAAATCTGTAGATGGCACTCAGATTTAAAGCCATTACCTCTCAACTGATAACAACCCTGAAGAATCTCTCATACAGCACAGTATTTTTGTTCTTCTGACAGGAAATAGACAACGATGTAAAAATGTGAGGTATTAGAGCAGAGATCTGTTTTCTCCTGTACTCACCCAGAAACCAACAGCCAGAACCAGCAGGAAGTAAACTACCAGCACCACGATATCCACAGTCCCCAGGGTGGTTACTCCTCCTGGAGAGGGCGATGGAGGTGGGGGCATGCTGGTGGCTTGGCGGCCTGCTGTGACGTCAAAGGTCATCTGGAATCAAAGAAATTGATAAATTGTGTCTCCTTGTGTGATAATGAGTACAGTAATTATTTGTAATTGTGAAATTTCAGGACTTTTCCAGGTTTTCGTTGTTAATTAAAACAGAAAAAGAATAAATTTTCTACTTGAAAGGCTTTGACTTTTGACAGATATTCACTTGATTTCTCTAACTTCAGACTACTTACAACAACTGGTGATAAACTTTAGAAGGTATTTTTGCACAGAATGGGAGCTGTGGATTTTGTCCCCCAGCATATAAATCTGGAAGCGATCCCTAAATAACCGGTATGAACAGAAAAAAAACTTAAAACAAGGAAAAACAGTTTCAATGTAAATACAGGCACCTGCATGGTGTTTAACAACACTAGTTAACTAAGAAAATAATGAACGCTTTGAGCTCCACAAATCAAGTGCCGTCTTGTTCCATTAGATTTAAGACAATGCAGACATCTCTACAGCTGATATCCAAAATTTGTCAAACCAAAACACACCAAAACAATCTAGATTGATAAATAACACTACAGTTAAGAGGAAAAGTATGTTTGTTTTTTTTGTTTTGGGGTGAACTTTCCCTTTAAACCTGCTGTACTGTCATTATAAACAGTAAACTACTGACGAAACTGCACTTCTATCAGTATGTGATGGTACAGATTTTGCACTTTGCTACATAAAGCATAAAAAGAGTATAATTACTTCCATCTCACATGATAGATCTATCCAAATCCTACCTTTCTTACAGTGAATTGGATGGTATTACCTGGTAAATAAACTCACCTTTCAGAAAGTCGGCACGCCGTGTATCATTCCTCGAGCTGAGTTTTCCAAACAATACAGCATGTCACCAATAACAGAACAGGAATCTCACTTATGACTCGAAGGTTTCCTCCACGTGCACAAAGATCAAACTCCACTTTCACCTACAAGGTTTAGTTAAAATGTAAATAATTTATTGCTCTTAACAGGGTAATAAAGGCTGCCACAGCTGCCATGTGGAGAGCTAAATTGTTTCTGAATGAGTTTTAAATTCATGCCAATTAATCATAAAATGTGAGAAGTGATAGTACAGCAATGTCTGTATGTGTGTTTGTGTACATGCATATCTCACAAAAACAAAGGTTAATCTGAGATTTGCAGGACAGATAAACTGATTGCAGCAATAGCAGGTGAGTCAGCAGCAGTTGTAAAGACAAGCTTCAGGAAATGTAGAAAAAAGTCCCTTTGTCCTGTCAATATACACTGACGGATGCAGTATTATTCCTCTGTAGGTAACCCCATTTCCATGGTTTTTACATCATAAATCTTAAAAACACAGACATCCAGGCTTAAGCAGATTTAATTCCACTCTTTATAGTTGCCACTATTGTCAGGATACAATACAAAATGCAGAGTTAACACTTTATAGGCCTTAAATGGACAGCAATGCTTTAGAGGTTTACATTCTATACTTTAAGAAGGAAAAAAAAACTTAGACTGTTAGAAAACCAAAGCTTTCACTAGCTGCATACATTATTCCTATTGTAATAATTTGCCTTACCAGTTAAAAATGTCACTTGAGGACTATGCTTTATGTTTTACAGAGCACTGGCACACCTCAGAAGAAGCTGTTTTTATTAGTTTGTATGCAAAACGCTGCATCTGCTACACTAACTGTTATGGCACTGCTGTCCTCTCAGTCGTATAACTGACACAATCAATAAAACAAAATATTTGGGTAATAAATGAAAGTAACAAAGTGCTTCATATGTAGCATCTGCGTCTGTTTTCTTTGTATCCACTCTCATTCTGTACAATCATAATATATCTCTGTAACAATTTAATATATCATAATAATATTTAGGGTAATAACCAACAGTGGAACACAGCTAAACATTCACATATTGCACACTGCCCGCTTATCCAACTTTTCCAACCTGTGATTAATGTGTTTTAGGGATGCACAGATTTATTGTTTGAACATCAGTATTGGCCGATATACGCCTTCTTGACTGCCATCAGCCTGTTGGCAAACATAATGACGTGCACTGATGGCAGTGGGCGATGTTTTTGTAGTTTTGTATCAATTTTGCGCAGGCTAAAAAAGCAGAGCTCAATGACTGACAGCATCCTGTCATCCCGAGGACAATATGTGTTTTGAATGATCAGAGATCTGAACTTCACTGTGATCTGTGTGACGCAGTAAACTCACTATTGATGGTCGGACAACGCACAATATATTTTCCCTGAAAATATTATATTGTGAACAACAAATCTGTGTTTAAATCTGCAGGAGACATAGTTAACGTTAGCTGTTACCAAATAGTGGTCTAACCAGTTCACTGTCACTACCAGCTTGTTTAATACCACCGTTTTGTCAGTGATCTCGGTGTCAGACACCAACTCATAGAGGCGCTTCACAGCAGTGTGATACGCACTGGGCAACAGCGGTTTCTGATGCAGCAGGAAACAACTCAACCTGTCAAATACTGCCAAATTATTAGTGCACCTTGGCGTCAGACATCGACAAACAGAGGCACCGTTTGCATGGTGTGATATACACCAGGCGGCCGCTGAAAACTACAATGGTACAAACGGAGAAAAAGTCTGTACAGTGAGGGCGGGAGGAGAGGTGGATGGGTCAAACAAACTCTGGACTTTCACCGGGGAGCCCACTGTTCATTTCCCACGTAAAAACAAAAGTCTATGACGCTATTTTTATGAGAACTTGTGTGTAGCATGCAACACTATGCAACAACAACTATGATGGTCTTTTCTTAACCTCACCACCGAGTTTTGCTGCCTACCTACAACCTAAAAAACAAAGTATTTTAGCAACATATTAAGTTTATTTTAAAAAAGATTGAATGCATTTCACATCCATAAACTGTACATTTCATGTAAGAAAGGAAGTGTAAGTGTAAACAATTCACGTAAGGAGTGTAAATTGACACGCCATCCCTGATCGTCCAAAACTAATACAGGAGGGTATCTACTACGTTATATTTTTTGAATAGATCCTCTGACAAAGAAGCGGTATTTGACTGGTTGGAAGTGACAACTTGTTGGATGTAACAGCTAACGGAGACTACAATGAGTCACAAGCTCTAGTCAGTAAAAATGAGTAGTGGGCAAAGGTAAATTATATTGTTCTCATGATGTGTTTAAATGTAGTTCTAGGTGAGAAACTTGAATAAATATCGTTTAAAGGAGAAATATGATGATGCTTCCAGTGCAATATAAAAAAGATAGAAGCAGATGGAAATATGATACATATAATAAAAAAGGCTTCTGAAGCAGTTTTATTTTTAATTTTCATGTAAAAAAAGGTTGTTTTAAAGGTTGCTTCATAGATGCGTGTGATTAAATTTGTGCTAATTCAAGGGTCGTGTAACTGAAGGGCTGTATGATTTGAAAGGTTTGTTATTTTTAAATATAAACAGACAACAATGACAAAAAAACAACTTGGTATTGGTTTTTGGACAAATTGCTATTTTAAACATCTGTATCGGCCCAGAATTTCACAATCGGTGCATCCCTAGTGTTAATGACTGCAGACCAGTTTAAAATTAAACAGTTTAAATCATCTTTTACATAAACACGTGCCAACTTCTTATTGACGCTGTCTCATATATACATATTAGTAGCATATCAGGTTATTACAGCACACTCAAGAAAAAAAAATCTGCTGCTGACAGTGAGGCACAGATACAAAGCAGAACATGAAACAATCCATCATCAGGACAGATGAGTATCAGCTTGAGGAAAATAAGCTACACTTAGTAAAGAACTTATGTTACATTCAGTGTGGTGGGCGGCTTACAAAAATACAGAACATGTAAACTAACAGGAAAACTCCTTTTTTGGTTTCCTCCAAACCACCAAGAGAATGTGAATGTATTTCCATTAAATGTCTATTTCAGGATAAAATTCATTTTTGGAACACTATATCTTATTCATGGATATATAACAAAGATTTTACTGCAGAATTGTAATAGCACACTTACACCAAGGCTTAAGAAAGAAAACTTGACTGACAGGATGTTACTGATTAACTGTCTTTCAGATAGTAGGCATACCTTGTCAGTCCAACAAGGTTGTTTTCTATGTAGCAGCCTTAGCCATTTTAGTTTTAGACTTCGACAAAAACTCTTCTTTGTTTGGAAGCATAAACAGTACATACATTACCACTGGTATAAAGCTAAAATGTCCATCTTTGATGCAAAAGACACTTTTTGCTTCTCCTTCCATTAATTTGACCAAAAACACAAATACATAAATCTTGTTTTTTGCTCAAAATTGTTCATGTGTGTGTGCTTGTAGTATACAGTATATGTGGATGTGTCTGTGTACCTGTGTGTACTGTATGAAGTATTTAGTTATCTCCAGATGTGTATGTGTTTGTATGTGTGTGTGTGTGTGTGTGTTACCAGGCCAGTGGGGAGGCCATTCGAGGACTTCTGGGGCTCTTCTGGTTTTCTGCAGCTTGCTGATCACTGAGAGCTCTCTGTAGTAAAGAAACAACAGGGTCTATTAGCTCACATAAATGTTACTATTACTTAAAAAAAAACTGCATTTGAGGAATATGCTGTAATCATGCATGTATACACGTATGTATGCATGTATCATTTATGGTTATTTTATATTTAGGGCTTCAAGCCATGAGGGCTTCCTTGCACTGATTATTTATAATTTTTCTTAAGATATGTTTTTGCAAATTCCTGTGAGAAAGTACATCACAGACACACACAGCAATGACTGAGAGTTGTGTGCAAACGCTGCCCAGGAAATATGGATTGTTTTTGAAAACTCAACACTGGGCTTCCAGAGGGGACCTGCCGGGCTGCAGCACAGTGCTGAACGCTCAGCGTCAACATACTGATCCTGTTACTGCGTGTGGCTCGTTATTATAACTGTAGGCTGGCAGACTTTCTTTCTACATCTTTGATGAAATGCAGGCTATGCTCATTACTAAACACACTGCATGGGCCTTTCTGAAAAACAAAACAGTGGAAGAGTAGAAAATCTAGGACATAATGAGGTAATCACAAGACGTGTTTATCTGCAACCATTTATATATTGCATCAGAGGCTGTTTGAAGAACAATTTAGCTTTTCTTCCAAGGCATTATGTTGAATAATGTGGTAGAAGGCTGAGGAGGCAACGCAGAGACTAAATGTGCATACAGTAGTTTGACTTTTAACGATGCAGAAGAAGGACTGCATGAATTATTAGAATAAATGAATGCCTGGGTGTATTTTGCTTACCTCAAATTTGCCGATAAACTCTGCAAAGATACCAAAGAAGGCCTCAGTGTTGGTGGATTTGCTGTCTTCTCCAAAGTAAGAGGCAGTTTTGCTGAATTCCTCCATCGCTCTCTGCTGCAGGGACTCCAGAGACTGGACTGCTGGATGACTGTTTTCTAGAAAGTTCTACACATACTGGAGTCAAGGAGCACAAAAGTTTAATCTCATCTACTACATCTTTTCCGTATCTCTCTTTGGCAATTTTGTGAAGGATACACTCATGACGACAGCAAAGCGGTCCTCAGCAGTCGCCGGCATCTTCTGACAGGCTGAGCGAATGTCCTGGATGGTTGCGAGAAGGTCATTCATATCTGATGTGATAATCCTCTGATTTACTATGGACAGAAGAAAAAAAGAAATGTAAAGTACGCTTAAAAACATAAACAAGAGCTCTGTGAATTGAGAAAAGTTATGGGGCAGAGGTAAAACAATAATAATTATCTACCTTTGGCTGCGAGGGGAACCATGGTTAAATCTTTGGAAAAATCCAACACATCAGGGAAGTGGTGACACAACGACTTGACCAGAATGTGTAGAAAAGTCGATTTCCCATCCACTGTTTTCGTTGAACTCAACTGCATAGGACACAATAAAGTTGTTAAAGGGACAGTTCACCCCAAAATCATAAATACATTGTTTTCCTCTTACCTGTAGTGCTATTTATCAGTCGAAATAGTTTTGGTTTGAGTTGCCAAGTGCTGTAGGTATCAGCTGTAGCAATGTCTCTTTCCAGAAATCATGTCCCAGTTACCCAAGATAATCCACAGACCTTGCTGTGAGCAGTTTCATGTAGAACCTATTTTTTCTACCCGCTAACTGTATCACCATGCAGAGCTCACTGAGCAAAGACAATAAATTTGGTCTGTGGATTATGTTGAGTAACTGGGTCATGAGTGCTATCTAGTTCCGTTTTATTCAAGAGAAAGTAGACATCTCTACGGCTGATATCTCCAACACTCTGCAACTCACCTCAAAACAATCTCTAGTGAGAAATAGCACTGCAGTTAGCGGGGAAAATGTGCATTTTTGATTTGGGGGTGAACTGTCCCTTTGACTGCATAAGCATAATATGATGAGGAGGAAAACAAAGACAAACAAATATTTGGTGACATGTTTTAAATATGTACTAGTGTGTGATGTACCTCTGTAAGGAAGTTGATCTTGAAGCCTGTAGTCTTGTTGGTTTTAGGCTGGCTGTTATTTAAGTAGTTCCCCATCGCCAACACAAACTAAAGAAAGACAGAATTTAGCGAGAGGAACTGAAACTTAACTAATTTAACTACAAATATTCAACTGAAACACATTTGTTTACTTCTTATATGTACTCATGGATAACTGTTATTCAGAACGGAAGGAGCCTTTCGGAGAAGAGGTGAAACATCTTCAAGAAACCTCAACAAGTCCAGTTGCCACTTTAAAAAGAAACCTCAGATTATTATTTAGAATTTTTTTGTTCTTAAAGTCTTACTACAGAGTCAAAAATCCTTGAAAATTAGGGTATTGTTTATGTTAAGTTCAGAGAAAAACTGAACCCACTTAAAACGCACTGATAATATTCAGATTTATTTATTTATTCTGATAATAAACTCCTGCAGTGCATGAGGGAGGATGATTTTTGCAGTGTGTGTTATCAAAATGAAAAAAAGTTTTGAAAGATGCATTTGTTTTAACCTTTTATCATTTTTATTTTAAACCCTTTGCAACCTGGAGCAACATCACTTTATTCATGCTGCTTTCAGATAAATATTTAAGCCTTTGACCCTTGAGAAACTATGTGTGGTTAATTTTTTACTTTTACTTTTTAAAAAAAAAGGAAATGAGCAAGTTGGTAAGAAATGTTTTCAAGAAAGATTTCAAGAAACTAGTAGACTTTGAATTTTTTTTATTCAATTATAAAAGGCTAGGGAAACTGTTTAGGGAAAAAAAGAAATAAGCAAGGGAAAACATATTTATAATTACTTACTATGTTACAAAATTCAAATACATTTTTTACAGGTCATTTCCCAATTTCTTTTCTGTTTTGCTTTTTAACTTATTTCAGGGTAGTTTTCTTGTACTTTTCTTTTTTTATACATTTCTTGCTAATTTTTGGGTCATTTTCTTATTTCATTGCTCATTGACTTTTTCCTATGTTTATGAAAGGAATCAGGCCAATTAATGTACTTTGCTGAACTGTAGGCTACCTCAAGTATCTTTGCCAGCTTCTTGCTTGTCTTTAGCTCGAGCGAAGCCTTGTAGAGACATTCATACGCTCCCCTCAGCTCCTCCGTCTTCTCCTGCAGGGAGCACTTGAAGAGGAGGCTCTGCAGGCGGGTCTGGTACTCTGGTACTGACAACATCTGACGGAGAACACACACAACAAGCAAAGAAATGACAAACACAAATACAGCACATACACATCCACACAAACAACCCCACCTATCCACCCCCCGCCAGGTCTGTACCTGCAACACAAACTGGTCTGGCTCGCTGAGTTTGCTGGGATCTTGTCTGTACGCTTCGTACTTTTTGACCTCCTCCGCATCAGGAGCATACAGCAGCAGCTGCTTAATGTGCGCTGGCTCCAGCCTATCAGTGACCATGTTCATCAGCACCTGACGCAGCTCACCAGGAGACAGCTTCAGGTGAGCTATCAGGATGGCTAAAGGAAAGATGGAGACGAAATATAAATTCCTGACACTGAACTACACAAGGCCATTCATCTGGGCGAATGGAAACACATAATAATATATAATTTTATACTTACAGGCATTGTAGGCCTTCTTATGGGACAGGATTTCAATCACATCTTTCTTCTTGAAGGTTTCCGGCACAAGGGATGGCTCTGGAGCAGCCACTAAAAATAGAATCAGTTTTAGTAAAATGCCCAGGTGTTATGGCATTTCAAACAGACAGTATAGAGATGAATGGGGATAAAGACTTTGTGTACATTTTACACTTTTTTGCAGCAGGTTAAGAGAAAATAACTAGTTTAAGAGCAGGATAGACTTAGATCACATTTTAATACACTAAAAATGAGAGAAATGCTAGGAAAGGTAATTTAAAAAAGATGTGTTGTCTCAGATGCTGCAGACAAAACTCAGTGCTGAAATACTGTAGATTTTAATGACTAAATAATCACACTCCAGGGATACAGAGATCCAAGAACTTGGATAATGATGTGCTTGGAAATAATGATGCATGTGGCATTCTGCATATATTTGCAGCATACTGTGCATATGAGTGGGGCTTACTGATTAATCCAGAATTCTTTGCATATTTTCTAATGTTTAGCTGTTTTTTTTTTTTTTATTTGAAGCACTGCAGATATGCATACAGCCACTTGTACTCACTGGGGGTCTTCTGCGTCCCAAAGTGCAGCTCAAGATCCAGATACTTCACCATGTCGTGCAGTTTTTCATAGTCAGAATTTGCTCCCAACTACCAAAGACATGCAAAAATGATGCTATGTCAATGACAATTTCATGGCTGTTACTGTTATTGTTTTTAATTTGGTATTCTGAATTGTGGTACACTAAAGGGACAGTCTAACCCAAAGTATTTATTAACCCAAAGCTATTTATTAAAGATGCACAATATTAGACATCCAATATATCACCGCACAGAACGAAACATGCATCGAGTCATGGACGAGAGTCTTCTGCTCATCACAGCGCGGAATGTGAACAATAATAATGGCATCCATAATGGCTATAACATTAGTTAGCTCAGTGCTGCTAGGTGAGCTGACAGTAGATACACGCTTCCCTCTGCGCACTGATGCGTTTGGCAGGTGTAGCTTGGTAGAAAGAAAATAGTTCCTTCTTCAAACTGCTCACAAGATCTGTGGATTATTTTGAGTAACCAGTTCATGATTTCTACAAACATTGCAGTTGAGCACTTTTTAATTTGTTGTTAAACTGTCCCTCCAAAGAGTCCTTAGCTCTTTATGTCCAAACCCCAAAAAGCTCACCTGTCCCCAGATCGTCCCTTCTGAGTTTTCCACCTGCTCCCAGCGCAACCTCTTCACACTCATATGGTTGGAGTCCATCCTGGAGAGCGAAGGCCTGGGCAAGGGTGGAGGGGAGCAGGGTGGGGGCAGGGGTGGAGGCGGAGGGGGCTCCAGGTGCTCTGAAGGGTCGGACAGCGAGTGGGGGAGCGACTGGGGCTGGCTCTGGCTGTGGGATTGCTTATGGTGGGACTGGGTTTGGGGCTGGTGTTGGGACTGCAGCAGATGATGTGAGGGCTGGGATTGTGGGCGGGTGGCTTGGGTGGAGGGCTGGACTTGGTGCTGGGATTGGTGGTGTTGCGGCAGAGGCTGGAAAGTGGAGAGGGTGGTCTGGTGCGGCTGGAGCGGCTGAAAGGTGGACAGAAGGGGCTGAGGCCTGTGGGGCTGCTGGGGCGGGTGAATGACATGAATCTGGTGTTGGTAGTCCTGCGGAGGGGGTGGAGGGGTCATATGGTGGATGTGGTGGATCTGAGGTGTGCTGGAGTGGTGGTGGGTCTGCTGGATGGAATGGGGTCTTTGGGGAGAGGGTTTGGTGGGCTGGGGATGATGACTTTGGTGGATCTGCTGTTCTTGGTGTCTCCCTTGTGGTGAAACTTGGGTCTGATGGTGACCTTTCAGACTTCTCCGACTCTGATGGGAGTGACTGTCCCGGTTCAGCTGAACTGGGAGGGAGGGTGGATCTTGCTGGGCTTGATGGAGCAGCTCTGTGGAGGAGTGATGGGGCTTAGTTTGGTGCATTTGGTGGGCTTGATGAAGCAGCTCCGTGGAAGAGTGGTGGGGCTGGGATTTGTGCATTTGATGGAGAAGCTCAGTGGATGAATGGTGCGGCTGTCCCCGATGCAGCTGGTGCGCTTGATGGAGAAGTTCAGTCGAGGAGTGGTGAGGCTGCATTTGCTGCATCTGGTGACCTTGATGCAGAACCTCTGTTGACGAATGATGAGCCTTGGATTTGTGCATTTGGTGGAGCATCTCTGATGATGAGTAGTGACCATGGGCTTGCTGCATCTGCTGGAGCATCTCAGCGGACGAATGGTGCGCCTGGGGTTGTTGCAACTGATGGAGCATCTCGGCAGAAGAATGATGGGCTGGGGCTTGGTGCATCTGGTGGAGCATCTCCGCAGACGAGTGGTGGGCCTGGGTTCTCAGGCCCTGGTGGCTTTGGTAGATGCCCTCAGCATATTGAGTTTGTTGGCTCTGGTGGGCTGTTGGTTGGGGTTGCGGCTGGTGAGGAGGTGGGGCTGAACGAGACTGACGTCGGTGGTGATGACTCTGGTGGGCCTGTTGCTGCTGTGCTTGGCGCATCATATACAGAGGATGGTTCGGGTGGTGGTGGGCGGAGTCTGGAGAGGGTAGTGGAGGTAAGGACTGGTGGAGTTGTTGAAGAGGCAGTGGTGAGTGGGCTTTCTGCTGCGTTGGCTGGTTAGGCATTGAGTGATGGCTCTGGTAGATCTGTTGCTCCTGATATGCTTGTTGCTCCTCGTAGGCCTGCCGCTCTTCATAAGCTTTTTGCTCCTCATAAGCTTTTCGCTCTTCATAAGCTTTCTGCTCCTGGTAGGCTTGAAGCTCCTCAAATGCTTTTTGCTCCTTGTAGGCTTGGCGCTGCTCGTACACTTTTTGTTCTTGGTAGGCTTGCCGCTGTTCGTAAGCTTGTCTTTCTTGGTAGGCTTGTTGCTCCTGATACCTTTGTTGCTCTTCAAAAGCTTTTTGCTCCTCGTACGCCTTTTGCTCCTCATAAGCTTGTCTCTCCTTGAACATTTTCTCCTGATAGGCCTGTTGTTCCTGGTAAGCCTGCTGCTCTTGGAACAGTTGTTGTTCCTCATAGGCTTTCTGCTCCTCGTACGCCTGCCTCTCCTTATATGCTTGTTGCTCCTCGTAGGCTTGTCTTTCCTGGTAGACTTGTTGCTCTTGATAGGCTTTTAGCTCTTGTATGGTAGCGCGGATCTGAAGGTCCTCTCTTGTGGGCAGCACTTTGTGTAAGGAGTGCCGTTTCGGTGGTGGATTACTGCGGGGTGGAGGTGGGGGAGGGGGGCCAGATTTTCGACGGATGGGCACATATGCTCTGGGGGAGTGTTCAGGGGTAAAGCTGAGCTGTTGCTGCTGTTGTTGTTGGTGCTGAGACTGAGTCTGTGCAGGTGCTGGAGGAGGAGGAGGAGGCGGGTCATTGAACTGAACAGGCGGGGGTGGCGGAGGAGTCATTGGTGGTGGAGGGATGTGGTCAGAGGAGGAAGAATAGGTGAGGGAGGAGGCGTTTTCTTCTCCACTGCTGCTTTGTACATCACTCGGGCTGCTGAGCTCCGGGCCCACAAATCCTCCATTTTCTTCTTCATCCACACCCAACTCCTCTTCATTATCATCATCATCCTCATCTGGGAAGCCCATCTGCACAACATCCTGGCATTAACACCAATTACACTTCATTAGGCCTTTAATGTCAAAGTGGAACTTGTTAAAGTGGTACACTTTTCAACCTGATGAGTTGATTGGCTACAACAGGAGGGATTTTTATTCTAATCCAAACACTCACCCTCAAAGGGAAACACCACCTCAATTAAGAATTTCAGTATGTTATTTCAAAGGCCTTGGAAAGTTAATCGATATTTGTAAACATGATCTACTTTCTCAAAGCCAGAAACCAAAGAAGCAAGTCTTAAACTGGTGATGTCATAGGGTGTAAAGCCTGGAGCTGCTCTACAACAACGAATAGGAGCCTAATTTTGTGGAATCACAAAATGTTTGATTTCTTTTACCCAAATGAACTTTGTTCTGTTGTAGTGTTGTCATTTCTGAAACAGAACATCCCACTGTGTCCTAACAGTTACATCCATCCTTCCCAATTCATATTGTATGGAGCAGCTTCAGACTTCATACCCTATGACATCGTAAATTTTAGTTTTAGCACTCTAGTTTTTGGAATTGAGAGAGTTGTTCATGCTTGCTAATATTTTTTGGCTGTCTTAGACGATAAGAATAACATCTTTGAATTTGGAAATTGGTGCTGTTCCCCTTTACATCATAAGTTGTCCATGCTCATATGAGGCAATGACAGACTGTCAATTTTGATCACAGCCACAAAGCTTTTCTGCCATCAAAGTGGGTAGTTAATTTCATCGCAAAAAACCATATTTTATAAACTTTTCACAGACTGTATGTTTTGTTAGTAAACATATGGAGGCTTCGCCGAGGCTGGAAAGGTAGTCAGAGTGAGTAAATGTCAATGGTCGGGCTACTCTTTTGTTTACATTTGGGTCACAGTTTTTTGTAAATGATGGCCCACAAAACCTAACTGAGACAAACTATACAAGACACAGATAGAGGAAGAAATATATTGCATGTGAGGCCATTTGTACTGCAGTTTTACGCAAACATTATTCTCTAAACCTAGTTTTATTCTAAATATTTAAGTATAACTTTGTCACTTATTTAAAGGAGAGTATGTTCTGTACCCATTCTGTGTGTGTATGTGTGCCAAGGGGTCTGTCCTATTTCACATTTGCATCAGGCTTACATACCGTAGGGAATCAGTGTACCATGCAGAAATTAACCCACTATCACCAGAAACTATGGAAAGATGGGTATTTTCACAAAACTATTTCAGCTGACACATGACCCAAAAGGCCTTCAGGATATTTGCAAAAAAGAAAATTCTTTCGACACCAAAAGAGATATCTGTCAGAAGCTTCTGTGTTAGGGTTTCCTTGGTAGAGTAGTGATAAAATAGTTAGTTAGGTCCAGCATGCACACATATAAAGTGAAGGCTTCAAATTGTTAAGATTCATAACGTGATACCTAAAAAACATCTGACATTGAGTATATTATACTGACTAAACATCAACAGTTGTCAAATTAACAGTAAATTCTTTTAAAGTTTTAATTTATAACGGGTCTTCAGACTTCATGTAACTGTGACTCTACCTCCTCATAGTCGTTCTCCGGAGTCAGGAAGTCATCAATGATGGCCACCCTCTGCCCAAGCTGCTCGCTGAGTGCATCCAGAAAACGATCTGTGTCTTCTGAGCGCGGCGGTTTGGAGAAGGTGTAACGCCGCTTATTACTGCGGTGGGCGGGAGGGCTAGATGGGTAGTCTGGGGGTTCTGGAGGTGATGGAGGGGGACTGTCCAGGCTGATGTAGGGGTTGGACTCCGCACTGGTCTGGCTCGTCAGCCCTGATTGATAGAACTGGGGCGTAGGGGGGCTGGGAAGAGGCTCCGGCCAAGATGTGGGGGGTGGGGGGCCTTTACGGCTACCTGAGATAAGAAAGGGACACGCAGTGTCCTGTTACATAAAGTCAGCTAAATCTCTGAAGCTCTCTACTGACTTTAAGATGTTTAAAGGAATATTTCACCCCCTCAGGTGAACATTTGTATATCAGTTACACACATTGTGTTAATTAACATTTATGAAGAAAACTTTGTTTTTCTTGTATACTATCACAATAACCAAAAATCCAAAAACAGTGAAAATTCCTGATGAATTGAAGTCATAGGGGTCCGTGTTTAACAACAGCAAAAATATACCAAAATATACAGTATGTTTACAAACTCTCACACGACTCCTGCACTATAATCCAAGTCTTATTTTATCCAGTCGTATGCTCGGTATTTTGCGAACAGACAGCCCTTGCTGATGGAGAACTGAAGTTAAACTGAAACTTGCTCTCTTAAAAGCCTCAGTTGACAAAAACTGTAATTTTTTCTTGCTAAACACCGGAGCAGCTGGTCTGCCACTGTTTGTTTGTGTTATTGTGTGACGCTGATTCTTTAAAGGGTAAGTGCAGATTTAGCGAAGTCACACAATAACACAAAAAACATTAACTGATCGAGGCATTGGTAGATCAGCAGCTCCCATGATCAGTGAGGTAAAATTACTGTTTTTTTCAACAGAGTCTGCCTACTTTAGAAAGCTTAGTTTATTTTCACTTTTAGTTCAGTATTTGGTCAGAAGGGGCTCTCTGTTCAGGAAGTACTGAACATACAAATTGATAAATGAGTATTGGATTGTGCTGCAAGACTAAGAGTTTAAAAATGTTTTCATATAGTTTTGTTGTTGTTAAAAGTGAACCGCTATCACTTCAATCAATCTACAATTGTATCCATTTTTAGATTCTCCGTTCAGCATGGAGCCACGGGAGAAGAACTAATGCAACGTGACACAGGGAGAGAAACTGATATACAAATGATCATTTGGGGTCTGGAGTATTCCTTTAAATAGAACAAAAAACATAAAGGCTATCAATGACAGTCTCTGTCCAGAAGATTAATTCAGTAAAGTGTGGTCAGGTCTCCCCAGTCTGCATTTGTTCAGATACAAATCCAATCCAGAAGTACTCAGCCCTTAACAAACAAACTGTCCAGTATTGTTCTTTTCCAACACAATCTACAATAAACCACAGAAAATATCCACACGCTATCTACTTCTAGAGAGTCTGTAGGAAATCCCCCTAATCCCTCAACATCTCATTTAATCTAAAACAGTGGCAATAATGAACTACAGTAAAAGTAAGTAAGAATGGAAAAATGTAAGAAGTTATGCATTTTTTCTGCACAAAAAGTAATATGAACACATCTCCCAGAGGAATTAAACACTGCAGAAAACACCTTTTCTGGTCTTTTCATGTGTGTTTTTGGGGCACCAAGTGGCTCAGTGGATAGAGTGGGTGCCCCCTGTATGGAGGCTTAGTCCTCGCTGCAGCGGCATGTCATCCCCTCTCTCTCCCCCTTTCACGCTTCACCTGTCCTATGTAATAATGGCATAAAAAAAGCCCAAAAAATAATCTAAAAAAATATATATATGTGTGTTTTCTAGTTCCACTTCCACCATCACCATATCCTCCTTACTGTGTGAGGTTTTAGTGTTCCTTCCTTCCACCTAACATGCAAAATAAATGCTTTATATCAAGGTGTGTGATTCCAGCTCTCACCCTTCTGACACAGCAGGTCATAATCTAACTTAACTAATCATAACGGCAAAGCTGGGGAAAGATTAAAAGCAGGTGATTGTTTCATGACTCCTATATGCTGTACATCTATGTACACAAAACTCCTGTCAATGTAAAATTCAGGGATATTCAGTTGAGTCAGAAAGGGACTGGTTACTTTGGGATTTATCATTCTTGCACTGCAGTACTATTTTTCCATAATGTTAGACTCCCTCTCTTATATTTCTCTCTCTCTCTCTCTCTCTCACACACACACACACATACACACACACACACACACACACACACACACACACACACACACACACACACACACACACAATGGATCCGCAAGCTAGTCACAGTATATCCGTAAAATATGATTCCAGCTGGTTTGAGTTTAGTGTAAATTTAAGCTTTCAGCTACCTGTGTTAGCATGTATTGTAGGGGAGGCTGTGCGCGAGGGAGGCTCCAGATCCAGCAAACTCTCGGGGGCGGGAGGAGGACGACTCTTCAGAGACTTGGACCTCTTGGCTGAATACATGTTCTCCAGTTCAGCGTACACTGCCGACAGCTTGTATGGTGGAAATGTACAAAGAAACCAGAATAAGTGTTTTCCTACTGATTGCGAATCCTACGTTGATATTAAATGTATATTTTCCGATGAAGACTTTGGTGCGTACATTGGTGAGGTTGTTTGGAGTCTCTGGAAGGGAAGTACCATCTCCTGACTGTCTCTCTCCTGGAGCCAATCTCATCCCTGTCTCCAGCACTGTCTCTGCACGGAGGCCTATGACAAAACACCCATTAGTATGACTAAAAAATGGCCCATGTATCATCGCCAGATGTGCTCAGGCTTCTAGGGCTGATACGGGTTGACAGTCAGCTCCAATTGGATCCGGCTATCTTTGGGGCAGTAATGAGGGAGCAACAAACCGAGTGATTTTGGCTACATTGGAATATGTTAAACTATCATTCAGAATATAAAATCTTTTCAGAAAAAATACAGTAATGAACTCAACTAGTGTGAGCCACACTGGCTACACAAAAAGAAAATTGTAAGCTGTAAAACAAAACAGATTCTCCCCAAAAATATAATTATGATTTAAAGGGTAACTTTATGTGGTTTCAACCTGGACCTTATTTCCCCATGTTTTGTGTTTAAGTGAACAACAGGAACAGCATTTTTTTATTCATTATTGGGTGAGAGCACTAATGCAGCTGGCAGCGACAAAGCATTTGTCCATTTACATCCACTGAAAGCACTTGTTTTTGCCAAAGAATTGCTAGGATTGTTATTGGAAGTGTCCAACAATATTATGGAAAGCATCTCTACAAAGATAGACTTTTTTGTTTAAAGAGTAAAATCCTTTTTTTTAAGCCAGAAACAGCCCCAAAATCACCATCACAAATTCCACCAGACTCCATTTAAATAAACAGTAATTGGAGCATGTATAAAGTCAGCATATGTTTCATAAAAATAACGGACAAAGCTGCCATGATGTCACTAACTGGTTAGTGAACTCCCATTTTGAAGCCTCAAATATGACAATTTGGCTGTCACCATCTTGGTTTTAGGAGCCAGAGGTGACCATATTTGGGTGAGAGGGAGGAGCTGCGGAGTAGCGAGGGGACACCATCGGCAGACAGCCTGTGATTAAAGCAGTCACGCCCTTCATTATGAGTAACTTTGAGCATTAACAAAATTTAAACTGGTGAGTAATATAAAAATAACCTCCCCTTACAGTTGTCATAAATACTGAAATTAGCAATAGAGACCAAAAATGTTTTTGTACAAAGCCGTAAACATATTTATTTCTCCTATAAAGTTGGGTATTTTAACATGGAGGTCAGTGGGGAATGACTCACTTTCTGAGCCTGCCAGAGGTGGCCATTCAAAGAACTGCAGTTTTTGGCACTTTATTTTTCAGCCCTGGGTATTGCATTGCGTGAACACCATTTTCACATCTAACTGGGTGACTTAAGGGTTTATTTTAACCAAACAGAAGATGTTAATTATTGGAACAGTGGAAAGAAGAACCAATAAAGTTTTTTAATATTATTTCTTTCAACTTTGACCATATATTTAAAATAACATTCTGAGCCTGTCAGTGGCAAAAACAAACACTTTTAGTGGACACAATTTGACATTTCAACCTGTTTCGCTCCAATCAATCACAAAAACATGGGAAAATAGAAATGAGGTTGAAAAATACTGATTTTACCGTAAAACAGCACTATGTTAATGATTACAATGAGGTTAATAATATGAACACTGACAATAATAGCAGCGGTGTTGCTACGAATCGAGGGTGTCATGGTGGTGGCAGTGTTACTTTTGTTATGGATGATTATGAAACAGTGAAGTTCTGTACCCATGCCCAAGTGTGTGCCAATGACCAAGTCATCAGAGCTACGTCCCCTCACACTGCTCCTGTACGTGGTCCCTGTCACCCTCATGGAGCTGCTACGTCGATGGGGCTCGGGGGCAACCTCTGGCTCCGGAGGAGGGGGAGGCGGAGGTGGTGGTGGTGGAACTAGAACACACACACATATTGGCAATGCAGAGGATGAGCAAAGGTGTATGAAGGGCACCTGAGTTGCATTTTAATGAGCCAGTGAATCTATATTGGCAGCCATCTAACCCTCACACCCCTCATCATTCACCCACACATATACACCTCCAAAATATGCATACACCAAAAAAAAAAAAAAAAAAAAAAAAATGAAAAAGGACAAATGTGCGCACACACCTGGCGCTTTGTATCCAAGGAAGCGTGAGATCTTGCTCTGGCAGTGCTCCTGCTCCTCATACGTCAGCAGCTGGTAAACAAACTGCCAGATCACCTGTTTGGCTGGAGTATCCAGCACCGGGAACACATCCACGATCAGAGTGTCAACATTCCTGTTGCCATGGAAACACAGGCAAGGTGACAGAGATCGCCTGGTTGCCCAGTCAGAGGTCAAAGTTGAATTTGTGGATGTGGTCACCCACATATGCAGGAAACTACACACACATTTAAAAGGGGCACTCCACCAGTTTTACACATGACTGAAAGTTTACTCATCACAAGGAGTGTCCCAAACTTTAAAAGTAATTTACCAACCAGGGATGGGCTGATGAAATTATACTACTACTACTACTACTACGTTTTAAGACATGTAGGATATGGATCCAGTGTTTTGAAGATTTACCCATACTAGGGACGAAAAATCAAGATACCTTGGCTTCTGTTGTTTCAATTTTGAAAAGTCATTCTTTGGTATGTCTCTTGTAAGTCCCCAAACTTCAACACTAAATCTCTAAAGTACCCCTTTTATTACAATCAGACATTTACAAACATAATTTATTTGCTTGAATATGTGACTACCTATTAAAAATCTTGATTTGTCTAAAATGTATTCCCATGAGATCCAAGTTTGTTCCCTGATCCCTTCGCTATATGTCAACACTCAAAGCTGTAGATGGTAGCTTTTATAAAACATAACTTTTTTAATATTTGTCAAAACAGTCACTATATTCACACAGACATATAATCTGAGAAAAAAATCCTGTTCTTCTGCAGAGCCATAGGCATCAAAGTTTTCAACTGTATCTTTAAGCACCTGATTTTAATGTTTTTCTGCCTCCACAATGCACCTTTTCTTAAAACGAACTTGTAAATTATGGTTTAATATACAAGCACGTAACAGACTCAACAGTACACTCATCATATCCAGTTGCTCCTCTCAATAATTGCTGTCCCCTCCCTTCCTCGTTTGTAAATCACTTTCCATCCACCCTCTCACTCCCCATATCTCACCCCACTCCCCCTCCTTTTCTCCCAATCTTTTCCCCTCCATTTTCTTACCTGTGCTGAAAGAAGTTCTCCAGAGCCTTGCAGATAGTATACCTCTCCTGGATGGTCAGCAGGTGCTCCAGCTGTTGTCCGAATGTGCGGCCCTGAACCCGGATACTGGGGGGCAGAATCTCTGCCACCCACTGCAGAGAGCTGAGAACAGGGGAGCGGGCTCGCTCTGTGGGAATGCCGCCTCCCGCAAGGTCCTGCTCTGCCAGAGCAAAAGTAGGTGGACCGTCCTCCACTACCAGAGTGGGCATGGCACCACTGCCCTGGAGCATGGACACCACCTTCTCATGTGAGGAGGTCCTACATGTAGACACATGGCACACATGGAAAGCTCTTTACACAAATGAACAGTTATAACATTTAACATTTGTAAGATGAAATCAGATTCCCGCTCTCTTCAACGACTGAAATATAAAGGGGAACCATATTACCATATTTACATTTACCTCTAAATGAAATCATTTTCTGTATTATTAGATTGAGGCCCAGTCCCATTTCTTATTTTTAGCCTTTGTTTTCAAAATGCCACATTGTCCCTCGGAGCAGAGTTACATGGAGCGGTGTTTGAAATCTTCCCCTATGAAATGGTACAACCATTAAAGCCCCTGATATGTCATCTGTGGTCATCGATGCTGGCATTTACATGAACAGACGGGACATTGCGAAAATGTAGTCTTTAGCTGTGGTGATTTCTCTTGCGTGGCCTATAGGCATCCTTTTGCAGTTGCAAGGATGCTCGCGATTCATTCACAACTGAACTTTCACGCTATAGATCAATCAAACAAATCATTAAATAACAATCAAGCCACTGAGAGTGCTCTGTAGGCTAACATTAGCAGCAACTTTGCTTCTGGACTTTTTAAATTTTGGGCATCATATGCCACCAATTGGGGGGGGTGTAACAACAAAATTCAGGACTGTCGTGAAAAAATCAGCAATATCAGTGTAACCTTAGCTAGCTAGTTAGCTACCAAGACAGCAGCATACTAGGGATGTCTTTTATTTTGCTTAAAGAAAAGGACAGTCACAAACTGAAACAACAATAAACTAAGATAATACAATGGTTATCGGAAGTTTTAAATCTTATATAAATATATTTGTGTGTTTCTTTTGTTGCTTGTGAAGCCATCCTGTCGGTGGTTTCTCTTAACAGTCTGTTAGAAGTGTGATTCTGAAAAACCTTGGTTTGGAGGGCCATGTAGCCTTTATATTTGGGATTGGGCTGTAGAAACTGCAGGGTTTGATCTAAAACTTGGGCACAAATTTGCAAAGAATTTGTAAAGTGAATGCAGCTGAGAGAGCTTAACCTCATGTCCAGTCCATTGAGAAACAGGATGCGGTCTCCTGGTTTTAGACCTGCCTTGTCTGCTGGGCTTCCTACAGAGCAGAAAATGAGTAAGAGAAGTCTGATTGATAATTTCCCCATTACATGACTAAGGTACTGAATCTTTGTAAAGATTCAATACCATTATGTGTAATATCAGTGTTATTACAACGTATTAACTAAAAATACTCAAACACGATACATACACACTAATAATCATAATGAACTACATCCAAACACATTTTTTTAACTCACCAGGAATGACAGAGTCAATCCACACTGGAGCATGTCCTCTAAGAGTGAAGCCAAAACTTGTGTTACCTTTACACACTCTCACTGTCCTACAGAGACAAATTTGAGCTTTGATTAATGGCAGGACTGAAAAATAAACAAAGGCCTTTTGAATTATAAGAAAAGCAGGTAATCAAAAATACTAATCTCTATCTCAAGTAATTGCTGAATGTGCATGGTTAAAGTCTGGGTAAAGTATTTCTTTTTTAACACATTCTACATGTTAGAAAATACTTTTTAAAAATTTAAAAAACTAGGAAATATACAATACAGAATTGTTGTGACCATTTTCATATCTAAGATTTTTGGGGCGGGCTTGAAATCATGGTTGGATGAGGCACAGGAGCATCCTTATCATAACCCTTCCCCTGCAATATAAATGTAATTACAAAGAGCGCAAATCATCAGTGTTGTTTCGTTCACTCGTTCACTTGTAAACAAATAGTCATCACCAATGTACCTTTCAGTCTTTTAGCCCAGATTTGCTTTTCCGGCTCAGCAGTGACTGCTCACTGTGCTTTATGCAAACATTAGCTTCTATTAGCTACTGAATGAAAGGCGGCTGCTGTGCAGTAAATCAACAATTCTTCAGCTCGAGGGGTGTGTGTGCTTTGTGCTACTAAGTTAGCTGCTAATGACAGTCAGACGCTTTGCATTGGCTTGTTCTTTGGCTCAGCTTCCTGAGCGTAATAATGAAAAACTCGATTATTTTATCATTATGATTTGATTTGATTTGATTTGATTAAAATTTGGCACAGTGGTTAATAACATACTTTCCTGTGATGTGGCAAATTCAGAACACACTTATTTTTGCTTTACCCGGACTTTAATATGATAAAGTTAATGTTTATAATTTTCTACTGCATGGGTTACCATGGAAACCCCGTTAGACTCAAAAAATATGACATAATGGACACAAACTGTGCTTAAGTGAGGGTGGTAGAATTAATTAATCACTATACCTCATTACACACAGTGTTGTGGCTGCAATCTGTTTAAAAAGTTATCTGCTATTAGTCAAATAATGCAGTTTAAGCCAGAACTGTGGACATCCTGTAAATTTCCATATTCAGCAGACTACTTTAAATTCACATCCTGCATGAACAACCCCACTTAAATATGGACAGTATATCCCAGGGGAGCTGCGTAAGCCAGAGCCATCGATGAGATTAGCAGTTTTATGGGGCACTTAATTGCTACAATTTCAAGAAATTTCGACAGGATGTTTGTAAACATGTTATTTTTGTGTTTTTTAAAAAAACTGTGAAATGTGATGCAGATTTTTTTTCCATCTAACCACAAAACAAACAAAATTCATAAAGAGATGACAGGAAACAACGTCACAGCAGATGAAGAGCACAAGAAAACGGGCATGACTGTCTAAATAGGTTTATGTTCCCATTGGCTTAAACACCGGAGGGTCTATTTTTTCACCTAACTCCTACTCCTCTCAATTCATTTAATCCCATGCTTACACAGGAAGACTTGTCACAGCTGTTCTCATGTGGAGGTTTTATATTCCATAAGACGTAAGGAGAGAGATGACGTTATTTTAAGAGAAGGGTTTTCTTTGAAAGCTAAAAATGATATACACTGTGTGGCTGATGGGAAAAATGGGATGATGATGATGATGGGACTCCTGCTGATAAAAGGCCAAAACACGCAGGAAGCAGAAAAAGCAGAGCAAAGGAAATATTGTCAAATGCAAATCAGCGACATGATTGTTAACACAGACCTGCAGTTGGTGGTGGTGCCACTGGAGTGCCCAGCTATGAGTGAGGTGGTCTTGCGCATGCCGCGGGCGGGGGGGACCACACCTTCCTCGGCGTGGGTGCGTGGCACTGAACTGGCACGGGTGGAGACCAGGAGGCGTTCGGGGTGATCCTCACTCCGGCTGCGGCGAAGATGGTTACGGCTGGGGTCGCTGAAGCTCCGCCCTTTGAGCCTGCTCATCAGGCTCTGGGAAACGACCTCGTCAAAACGCTCCCGGTGCTTCTTGGGAATGAAGATCCTGGCGAACATTGCAGACACAAACTCAGATTCACACCAACATGACAACAAAAAAATCTAAATTCTTCAACCCAATCTTGTCCAGAGTATCCTGTAAAATAGAAGGATTCTTGTTCTGACTACATATTGTTTCAGCAGCAGGATGCACTTAATTGGTTCAAAAATAGTTCAGTCCATATCGTCTCATGGGAGAGCCGAGGCAGGTAGAACGGATTGGTCCAACATTAGTGTGTGTGTGTGTGTGTGTGTGTGTTTGAGTGTATGCATGTGTGTAAGAGAATGAAAGAGATGAGCTTTGTTTGTGTGGTCCTGTCAGATTAGCAGCTGCAGGTAAGAGTGCTCAGTATCAGTGACAGCTCACAGCTAATATGCGAAAAAGGAGGAAGCTCAGAGCCAGAGCCACCTCTGGGAGAAAGTGCTCCACTCCCCCTACCAGTGTTATTTTCCCTCCCATAATCAACTTCCAATGCCTTCATCCTCTTAAAGCAAAAACCCACCCACCCCTGGATACTCTTATATATCAGTTTGTGAGATTTGATGTTGTTACAGTGTCAGTTTTGTGGTGCACCCACTTTCTTCCAGTCTGTTTTGTGTGCTGCAAACATGTAGATGAAAAGAATGTGTCAATAAAATTAAGACTGCAGAGGGTGTTGGCATCAAACTTTAAACAAAGAGGGCTTGTATTACAGCTGTCTGAGGCTTGGTGTGAAAATTGGTATCACTGCCTCTTTTATGACACATTTCTCAGTGCAAGATTGTTAAACAACAGCACACAATTGTAAAGAAGGCAGCTTTTTTCTGTCTGTTTCCCCAAACCTGACATTTCCCACTGATGTTTTACTCTCCTTGAAATGTCTACTCCCATTAAACCCCCTTGTAGCTGTGCTGTCTGCTGCATGAGATTTATATTAGGCCAATTATTTGCGAGAAAGATACATAACAAAACAACAGAAATGACCCAGAAATGGAAGAATCACTGCCAATAACTGTGTTTGGATAAATGTTTTAGGCTTCCTTTAAATATAGGACGCTGTCTTCCTTTTTATTTCTCTTTTATGTGTCGCACACATGCACAAGAAAACCTTCATCTCACACCCATGTATACACACCTCATTTGTCCCTTTTCTATTTTGCATATCTTCCCTCCCATCCCGCCTACAAAATGATGCTGCCTCCATTCTCTCTGTCTTCTACGTGAATCTCCAGGGTACTTTCGCCGTGCAGAGGAGAAAAGAGCGCTTTGGTTTTCAGAGTGCACCAGTTCCAATGTGCATCTAAATGCACAGCACAACTCAAAATGCTACTGTTGAGAATAAGACTCAGTGGTTAAGTCTGGTTTTCAAAGCTCTCACAGTCCCTTTGCAGGTATGTTTGGGGAACATTGTTAGGAGGCGAGGATAAGATGATTTGGTGTTTTCGTAAAAATAGCACAGCAAGTTTTGGGTTTGAATTAAGAGTGACAAGTAAGCTGCGCTGCCTCCATACCAATATCATACAACCAAAGGTTGAGGGAAGCTGACAGATATTTCCCCTCTGGAGATTTCTTAACTAGACAAAAATCTGATTCACTACAGTTCACAGGTTTGCACACATACACAAACAGCTACCCCGAACACCTTCACATTGATCCAGTAAAACCTTAGACCATAAAGCCAATCTGTGTGTTGGTGTAACAAAAACATTGTAACTTTGTAACTTCTATAAATCAGGTCATACACTCTGAAGGAGAAAATCCTAGTTAAACTACCTCCAACAAATCCCAACTAACAGCTTGTGCTTATCACACATAAATATACTAAATTCAATACAGTCACAATTTCAGTAATATTAGTTCCCATTAAGACACAACAGTGTATTATGAAACATGTTTTGGTTATTGCACTGTATTCTTATCAGACACCAAGTGAAAAACTGCCCTCAGCATTATAATTAATGTGATTTCAAAATCTAGTCATTGGCTGCATTTGATTGTACAAAACATATAAATATTGCAGATTTTCTGCTTTGCAGTCCATGCATCAGTCCTGTGTCCAATTATAGCACAACACACTTGCATCTTATTTATGGCTGTTTATTGCAAGTGAAAATGTCCCCAACAGTATAAAGTCAACAGCAACTGCAGCAACAGTACAGTTTGCCCCTTCCACAGTTTCTCCAAGTCATACACACACACACATTACAGTCACATAATGAGAAGTTAACTGCTGATTCAGTGTTTTGTGTGAGTTAAACCATCTGTGGAAACATTGCTTGTGGCACAAGCAATTACAACTTTACAACAAAAGACTAAGTCACAAAAAACATATCAAACATTGCCATTAAAACAGCATTAAAGGGGCTCTATGCGGAATTCAGAGGGAAATTATGAGTTGACTGGACGCAATTCTCAATATATAGGTGGCTAGCAACTAACTCCATAAACTGTGCTAAATAACAGCGCCAGTGCTGATAGTGCTAACAGTGTTAGCTGGGGGGGCTTAGGTTCTGCTTCCGCACCATCGCTTATATTGTGATATCATATAAAAACCATATGAGCGCAGTGCACGGTGGCAGTGATGAGTTAGCCAGAGGAATACATACATGTACGAACATTCAATACAAACGATGGAGATATTATTATTATAACACACACATATAGGTAGCATGATTATGCACCTATATGTGTAATTATTTGCTCAGGACATCATTACTCCAGCTGTTAATTGCTATATTAATGCTCTGACTGTTGCATACAGAACATTTAAAAATGTTGTAATTAAACCACTTTTAAAGAAGCACAATGCAGAAGCTTCTGATCACATTACCTGTACCTCTCAACACAGCAAAAACAGTCCTAATTAAGAGTCAGAAAGTACCTGTGCATCCTTGTGTTTCACCACTGCATTCAAAACCATCAATTACAACACATTATTAAAAATAACTGAAAAGTGACCTGGACTCTTTGGCAGTATGGTAACATTTTTTTCAAAAACTATCTACATGTGTCAAAGTAATTCATCACATGGTGTACCACAGGGATCAATCATGGGTCTCCTTCTGTTTCACTTCAATGTTAAACATTAACCCATCATACAGACTTTACATTACGATACTTATGATATCACACCACATCATATCTCTCAGGCCTTGGATGACATAAGTCCTATCAGTACACTCTGACTGTATTATGGACATACACATGTAAATGTGATGCCAGGCTGGACAACTAAACATGAAGCTCACCTAGAAAGGTAAATAACTTCCATAGATAAAATTTTATCTGCTTACGATGCAGACACCCACATAAATAAAGGCCTAGGGAAATAGTGTATGTAGGTGACAGTGATAAAGTGCTGTGTGTGTTCATGCTGCAAAATATCAACACTTCCCTGCAGGGCTGAAATATGCTCGTTTGCGACACCAGGCTGCTCTGAAGTGCTATCTCGAGGGTCAGCAAGAGCAGAACTACAACGACTCCAGGTAAAGACATAACGTAACAACACTGATTAGTAGACGAGAAAATATTGGGTAATATTGGGTCTGAGACTGAGACTGAAGTTGGTCTAAGAGAGATGAATTTATATGAAGAATGGCAGAAAGGTTGCAGATATACATATGAGAGCCCCGGTTGGCAAAACATGACAGAGCCAAAGACAAGGTAAGAGAGAAAATGAGAGCTACAGCTCTTTCTAGGCCAGGGTCATGTAACTATTGGGAATGAAGCAGGCTTGCATGTGCTAACAGGCGATGTAGGCCACAGAACTTTCCCAAACTACACTCATACATCACCACGGTTACGCCGACAAATGGCAGACAGGGAAAACAGAACAGAATGGGGCTATTTATTGTGCATTTATAACGGTCACAGGCCCAGCTCTATTAGATTTCCATTACCCTTATCACCTCAGACACCTCTCTGTCATGATACAGTCTTAGTCAAAGAATATGTCACTACTCAAATCTTCTAAGCCAGCCAAAACAAGTGAGCAGAAACTTCACAGCTCTCCTCCGTTAAAGTTGGATGTAGGCCTTGGGATGCCCTCAATTATAAGGAGGGCGAGAGGAGTCTATAATTAGGCCTGAAGGAGTGGTGGATCAAGGACACAGCACACAGAGGGATGAATGACAATTGCAATCAGCTGGAAAACTCATTGCAAGAGCCATTATTGTCAGACCCATTTATGATCAGCTAATTTAACAGCCGGGCCAGATATGATTTTGCATTCACAAAGCACAGCAGTAGAGAGATGAACAGCTCTACAGAGTTGAAACAAAAAAAAGCCACAGAAAGCAAAAAGAAGGAAAAGTATCAGTACTGATTTGGAGATGTCAAACTCTGAGGTTTGCAAGAATCTTGCAGTTTTCACAGCATGTTTCACACACTGGATTCAGATTCAGGGAAGGTACAGAGTTTATTATTTTTACATGCTGACAGAAAGTGTAAAATAATCATCAATACAAACTTGATAACAAGTTGCACAACGACACTTCAGCAACTTCAGATACAAGTCAGCACAAACAACACAAAGCACAGTGAACACTGCTGAGATCAAAGAAAAGTGCCATACCGAAAGTGTCTGGAAAGGCTCCTATCCCTTCCCATGGCTCTTCAGGGCTTTGAGGAAGTGCCTGAGCTCAGTTAAGCAATGCAAATGCCTCTCTATCTCGGTGAGTCCCCATCTAGTTTGAACAAACAAACTCTCCCGGACAAAGGCGAAAGAAGAGAAAGATGAGAAAAAGGAAGGTGCTCTGGATCTCAAAAGCGCCTGCTGCAGGCTCGGAAAGCAGCCAGAGGAAGAAAAAGAGAGAATAAGAGAGAGGGAGGGTGTACGCTGTAACGGTGACTGTGGTTCACACCCCTCACACCTCCAAAACATCCTCAGGTAGCATCATCAGCTGTGCTCCAACTTCGTGTTTGTGGCATCACTCTTTTTTTCATTCCCATCTTTTGTACCCTTCTTCCTCCAAAGAAGCCAGGGTCGAGGTCACCGCAAGGTAGTCTTCTTCGTCGCCGTTAAAGGATAATCCTTGTGACAGAGTCATCCATCATTTAGCAGCAAGAGGTAGTGAGTGACAATTCTTCTCTTCCCTCAGTGGAAGAAGGAAAGAATGAGATGAACAGAGGAATGAGTGAGAAGGGAGAGAGAAGTGAAGAAGAGAGGAGAGCCCCAGTGGAATTCCATAGGCAGGTCAGCACAATGGTTGCATGCATGTGTCTGTGTGTGTGTGTGTGTGTGTGTGTGTCTGTGTGTGTGTGTGTGTGTGAGCGTAAGAACAAAAGTGTGTGCATGAGTGAAACTTAAAACAGTCACGTCTACCCGACTTCTATAATGACATATACCTGAATGTCTCCAAACATCTCCAGCCCCAAACAACCTGACAGATTCGTAAAACATTTGTAAATGCAGAACTGGTGCTCAAGTAATCATGAAAAGAAAAGAAAAGAACTTCACTGCATCCTTAATCCTGGGTTATCAGTCTAATTAATTCACATCTTTGAAGTCTATATACAGATAGAGTATCAGACAAAGGCCTTCACTTCACTATAATTACATTCAATTACCATAACACTGCAGAAGCGCATGAGCAAAAGAGCGGATAGATGTTCCGAGATTGACTCTAACGACACTCCAGATACATAATCTTTTGCATAACTTTCAAGTCTTCAAGCACTCACTAACCCCCGGGTTTCAGAGTCGTTTAAGAATCGACACCAGCAAATGTGTCAGAAACCTAAGAGAGAATTTATTAAAAGAAGTAGGCTGCTTAAAAATAGAACACATCCTGTGGGAGGGCGAGGCAAATCGGCGAAAGGGACAGAGGCAGACTGAGCAGAGCGTGGCCCAGCTGGTCAAGTTTTACAAGGCAGTACAGAAGGAATAACTGTAAGCTGTTAAACACACCTCCTATCTTATGATACCCGGCCTCTTATTATGGGACTGAGTTTTTATGCGTGTGTGTGTGAGTGTCACAGGAAGTGACAGTGATTGAGGTCGAGGGAGTGAGACTGACAGGTTGACAGACAGAAATAAGGGGAGGAGACAGGAGGCGAATAAAAGAGGGAGATTCATCTTCAGTGTCAGACACATAGATTCTCCACACTCAAACAACACACTGACACCCAGATCATAACTTACAGTGTCTGGTTTCTTAATCTTTAATTCAAAAGACTCACCCACAACTGTTAAGATCACTTTGATTAGGAGCTCCGGGGTAACCAGTGGATTAGAGTAGAAAACAGGCAATATCAACATTTTCAGACTAGCTCTCACTCTGTATCTTTAATCTGTTTTCAACAAAAATTGGAGGGTATATAAAAGGTTTATTTTGTGGGAAAACCCACTAGAAGTCTTTACCACTGCCAGGCTCTGCAGTGGATGAGTGTGCCTTAATTTTTTTTGTCTGTTGTGTCATGCTTGACATCACAATCGCTTCGACAAACAGGTTAGTAAACAGAAGAAGGCAGCATGGAGGCCAGTGAAAATGATACAGCGCTTACTTCTTTTTTTAATTTATTACTTAGTCAATCTTTCTTTCAATATCAGAACCAACTAATTTTAAGAGATGTTTGAGCATTGGACAAAAATGGACAGAATTTTTTGGCAGTGTGTCATTGCATCACACTAGAAAACTGGGCAAAAATTAGCATGTCCACCCAGTTGTATTTCCATCACTGATGATGGAAGTCGATAAATACGTATGACTACTGCAAAGTCAGTTGTTCCAGGAATGAATTCCCATTTGTAACCTTTTCTGTTACAGACAGAAGCCAGATTTAGTGGGTCTTTTATCCAGTGGGAAAGGGGCTTTAGTTTGTTAGTTTAACATGCTGATATTTGCTATTTAGCACTCAACACAAAGTACAGCTGAGGTTGATGGCATTGTTATTAATTTTGTAGGGTATGGGCAATTTAAAATAAGGGTGTGCCATATGAGAAATTGAAATACCACAATGTTTTTGACCATATACCATAACACTGATATTGTGACAATATTACAAAATATTTACTGAATGAGATTTTTGATCGATTATCAGTAATGGCTTTTTTTGTATATACATCAACATTGGCAAACATGTGGATGCCCATTTCCAATCTGTCATTAGCATAGTTAGCACTCCTTACCTCAGAAGTCTGACTTGGCTTGTTTATTATATTATATAAATGTTGCTGTCACCCTGGACATCCCGCCGAAACATTGTTCAAAAACTAGCAGCTCAATGAATTGTTGCTTGATAGTCTATATTAAAAAAAGGAACTTGTCGTAGTGTATTTGTATTGAACAGCCAAATCCAATTCAACCGACAATATCTCATATCACTATATTGATATTGTATCAATTAATTGCCTGGCTCTAAATTTAAGTAAAACTTTTGACCTGATAATGGCGTTATGGGAAAAATTAGGGGATCACCAAAGCTATAACAAATCATCTTGAGGGGTATACAAATGTGTGAATCAAATTTCAAGGCAATCTAGACTTTTCACTCAAAGACATAAATGTCAACCTCACAGTGACACTGGAGGAAAAGTCAGGGGACTTTCTAATTCATTAGGATTTTACCTTTTGTCACCATGGATATCTGTATCAATTTTCATGACAATCCATCCATCTGATTTCAGTCTGACCAAAGTGGTGGACAGACCGACTTTGCTATCCCTAAAGTCAAGCATCTAGTATGTCAAAAACTAAAAAAAAGTCGTCATGAAACACACCTATTACAAATATATTCATCAGCAACACATTTCCCTAAGAGCAGAGAACTTCCACATCACATTTTCTTCCCCAGATGCCGGAGACATTTCATTGTCAGCAGCAGCCATTAACACCAACACCAGCCTGAGGCATGACTCATGGGCAACCTGGGAGCAAAACTCCCTCAGGCTCCTACAACGGAAACATGTTCACCATGTTGGCCATAAAGAGCTATTCAAAACCTGATAATTATTTTTAGCCATTTTCCAGAGTCAGATTTGCACAGCCTAATTGGCAGAAAAAAAGCATGTTGCTGCACAAAACTACAGCACAAACAGCGCTGATAATGACAAGACAATGACACAGAGGGAGGGAAGAGGAAAAACTTTGCATATCAAACACTACAGCCCACCTGAACTAAAAATGTCAGGATGGAATTACGGGCAACAACAGCGATCTGAAGATTTATCTAAAGAGAGATTCAGGCTCTTATTGGGAGAGTTACTGTACTTTTCTCACTGGCTAAAGGTGAGGAAAACAACTAAAACAGTTCTCAGTCCTCTCTGGATACAGCTAATGCATAATTAATGGGACTGCTGTGCAAAACAAACATTACAAAGCATTTTCACAGGCAGCTTTCTAATGTGCTATCAAAGCTGCCATACAGACAGCTGTGTCAGAGGAAACTGAGATGGCTGGACAAACAAGCTTAAGCTAGAAGGCGAGCAAATTACTCTAAAAATGATTCACCGGAAGAACTGAATGCTAATTTATTGTTACTAGACTACAGAATGCTTTAAACTCGATACAGCTTAATTAATGACCAAGCATAACTCATAAATAAACTTGGTTTCAACTTACACGCTACAAAATTTGCAAATTTACATTGCCAAACTGTTTTCAGTACTCACCTGAGGCAGCAATTCATAATTTCTTCCCACATAGAACTTCAAAGCAAGGACTGCATGCACGTGTGTGAGGGAAACGGCGCTGTGTGCACGCGCTCTAAGCATCTGCATGTTTTTCTGTTTTCGTATGTGTGCCTGTCTCAACCAGCAGCAGCAAACTGGCTGTAGCGGCTCAGAGCTGCATGCAGAGGAGGGAATAAAGAGGATTCAGTGATGTGATCCACAAAAAAAAAAATGGTGTGTGTATCAAAGAGTGCATCACAGCTGACAGGGAGAAACAGGAAAGAAAGAAACCAACACAGAGAAAGTCAAAGTGAGAGGAAAAGATAGACGGCGGAGAGGTATTGTTTTGGGTTTTGATTTCCTGATCAATGCTGAGGAGGAGGAAATGCAATATTCTGCAGCAAATGTCTAACTATACTCTTGTGTACTGAACCTGAGACAGAACAATTCAAGAAACCAAGAGCAGCAGTCAATGCTTGGCATCAGGTCAGCTACCTATATGTGCTCTGGTTGTACACCTCTACCACATTTCACATTAAACTGCTGTTAGTGTGTTACCTGATGAAACTATTGATTTCATGAGGTAACATAGTTTTTATTGCTGTGTGAAGGCTGAGTGGTTACAGTGAATCCTATAGCCGAACTGTCTATAACAAACAACGGACCATGACTCTCTCTGGTGCACCTTTACAAGTGCTCTCCAAAACAATGATTATGAGAAAATGAGATGTACAGCACAGCCACAGTTTTATCGGCACAAGGATTTCAGCTAGCCTTGTTGAATATTAATTTTCTCACAGTGCTAAACAGAATAAATTATGGATGAGTGATTGATTTAGTTTTTAATTTTTTTGGATGTTTTTCTGCATTTATTAAAAAATGCACAGATTGGATTAGCTGAAACATCTCACTGGGCTGTTAATAAACTGTGCTCCAATGTTACGTTAATGTTTTACAGTTAAGATGATGCTCATATCCAATTATTTATGGATGTTTTTAGCATATACAGATGTATTTAATTATGTACAACCACAACAACAACAAAAAAATAATAATCTCAGGAAAGGTTTGGTACGTTAGTATATAATAGTATTGAGGCCAGGCATAAGGGAAAGTAATGAGAGGGAAGATTTTTTTTTTTTTTTTGCATTTTGTTTTGTTATTGCATTTTAATATATTTAGAATAAAGTCAAAATGTCCTCTGGTACATCAAATTGTGTCTTGTCATTCAAAATGTCCTCTCTGTATCTGTATTGGACGGCATGGATACCATAGATACTAAATTGTGGAAATCACCACCCACAATATGAAATTATCATGATGCTTCAAACACGATGTATTATTGCAATTTTAATACATTTTGCGATATGCTGAATTTTGTGCTAACATATTCAATATTCTGCAGTTTATGACCTTTTTTAACAGGCAGACAGCCTGACCAACACTGTCACAAAAACTGACTGATCCTGTGACCGTGAAAAAAACTCAGCACCATCTAGTGGAAAGCAATGGATTTTTTTTCTGCCATAAAGTTTAATTCATTTTTGTAATATTAATAATTGATATAACAACATAATGAATATTGGGGTCTGTGTATCAATACATTATTAGCAAGGAAAATATCCCAGTACTTTGCTGTATCGACTTTTTCCCGCCACCCATAATCCATACCATCGTATCTGTCCATTACCAGATATTTCTTCCAAGTCTGAGTCGTATTTCTTCCAAGTCGAACAGATGTCGTTTTTGGCACAATTTCTTCAAAGCCATACCCACTCATCAACTCGTTTAACTGATAAATTATTTCTGTGTTACTAAATGCGATTCTAAAGTACATTTTAGAGGCAGCCATATGCAAAAAATGCTACTAATTTCATAATTCACAAAAATTTGACTTTAATCTGAAAACGTCACGTTTATTCTCAACATTTCGAATTTGTCAAAATGTGAAAAATAAACAAATGACTAAATCTTTCTTTTTATTCTTATGACTGGCACTAATACTGATAGTCCGTCTTTCCTCTTGTAATGCAAAAAAAAAAGAGAAATGTTTCTCCTCTCATTTTTCCCCTGATGTGTGGCCCTGCTACTCTTCTATAATTTGCTCATTAGGCAATAAGTTCCCCTATAAATAAACATCCTAGTTACTTCCCAACAAGCAAAACTAAAATGCAATTCTATATTCACTGTCACAAATACCCTGCAAGAGCTTAGACTGGAAACAGGGCTGCAGGCTAAAATATTCATGCATTGTCCCGGCTGCATCACTGGCAGTGACAGACACTGAAACAAGACGTAAAGCCACCACAGTAGAAGGACTTTGTTGCACAGTGAATCTGATTTCTATTTGCAGAGAGGTCTGTATTAGTGCGAGGGGAGAGTAGGTGTAACAGTTTTAAGAGATTGTCTTGTATCTGACAAGCTTCTTTGATAACTGCACGAGAATGATTTAAAGACTTGTTTTTCACACAAACATGCACAAAAACACGTTTGACATACAAAATCTGCCTGAGCAACTGATTGGTTACCTGACGCTGTCAATCAGCTGCTGATGCTCCTCTGTGATCAAGATGTCGGGCAGCGCCTCGGCCAGACTCTCCACATCCCTCTCGGCAGCATACTGCTTGAGCACCTCAAACAGCTGTTCCTTCACATCTGGCTCCTCTCCGAGAACCTCCTCCACCTGATGGATAAACAAATGACAGGAATCAGAATCAAAATAAAATTGAAGCAAACACCAAAAAAAATTGCAAACATGTATTTAGCACTCACTTTCTTATTGAACTCCATGGCCTTGTGGGCACGACTCTCCCTCACGCTGTCCCCGCTCTGCGACAACACCCTCATGCTGCTGCTCAGTCGCTTGGGCCGCCGGGCCATACTGAGCACGCCCAGACGCAGGGGCCGACCCTGAGCCGCTTTGATCATGGCTGCCGCCGTTTCATGATGCTTCACTGGGATGCCATTGACCTCCATGACATAGTCCCCAGCCTTGAGACCATTGCGACCAGCTGGACCATTGGGCATGCAGTCCTCCACCATCAAAGGGCTGTCGCCGACGATAGTGAAGCCAAAACGTCCATCTGGTCCGGGAGTGATGTCAATCTGAAAGAGTGAAAAACATGCTTGCCACCTCAGTGATGTTGCCATCTGATTGTTGTGTTTGTTTTTGGTGGTTTTCCACCGATTAAAGGTCCAGTGTGTAATATTTTAGGGGGATTTAATGGAATCTTGCAGTGAGGATGCAGATTGCAACCAGCTAAAACTTCTCCTGGTTAAAATTTTCTTCAGTGTTAATTGGTCAGGAGGTTTTTACTGGGAACAGAAATATCCACAGAGGTCTCTTCCTCTCTAAACAAACAGACCAGGTGATCAAAACCAAAAAAACACTGAATAAAGCAGTTTCACATAAAATAGCAGTGTTTTTTTCCAAGGCTTTCATCTCTGAGGCGCTGCTAAAAATGTCAGCAAACACTAAAAACGTGAATGTCTAAGTATTTGGTTTGTCTGTTCTGGACTACTGTAGAAACATGGCGGCGCTACATGGTGATCTCTGTAGACAAGGAACAGCTTCCTATGTAGATATAAACAGCTCGTTCTAAGGTAACGAAAACACGATTCTTATTTTCAGATGATTATACACTAAAAAAAAACCACACTGATTATATTATATTCCATTACTGCCGATATATCCCCCTAAATCCTACACACTGGACCTTTAAAAACACAAATTTCATCAGATTGTCAGATGACCTGTTCGATCCGTGACACCACTCCAATGCTGGGTGGTACCGTCTTGAGGGTCTGAGCCAGAGCGATCAGTGCCGGTGTGCTGAGGTTGGTCACATCCTGGCCCTCGATGTCCACCACCTGGTCCCCGGGCTGCAGGCCAGCCAGGTATGCACTACTGCCCTCCACCACGGACAGGATGTAGCTGGGCCCTGTGCCACCCAGTCGGAAGCCGAACGCCTCGGGCCAGTTCTGATTGGTGGCTGGAAGGCCGAGAACTGCAGGATGGAGAGAAGATGTAACATGGAAAAGTTGAAATGCATTAAACTTTCGTAATTGGTTTTTGATTAGGCCGTGAAATGCTTTATTAATTGTATGATATGTATGTCATATTAGCATGTAGGAGCGTCACTAATCTGGTACAAGTTGCTCAAAACAGACGAGCAAGGTACGAGCTGTAAAATGGAGGTCAAGCTGTCCACTGGTTTAAATAGGGCATCTCAGTAATGGAGCTGCATATCTGTAGCAGCAGGTACACAGGTCTGTGTAATAAAGCCACAAATATAATGACACACAAGTCACATTTTAAGACTGACAGATAGTGAAAGGACAGAATAGTGCGAAGGAGGTTATTTCTGACTTTTGGTATCTCGCCCACATGAACTGCTGGCTTTCCCCTGGTCATTGGCCTCATTCTACTACAGCGGGAAGTGTCCCAGCAGGCTCGCTTGACTTCATCTCCACTCATCTACAGCCATCTAGATACGTCAAAGATATATATAGGACATTATAGGGATCGGTCAGTCCACTTTATGATGTTATCTGTTGAAGATTTCTCACCAAACACCCCAAAACCGCCTCTTATTCTGCTTCACGGGTTGAAGATGTTTCCTTAAATTTAGTTCATTTATCATTTTCCAATCATTTTGTTCTACCCACTTGTCATTTGCACACTTCAAGATTATATTTAAAGGCTACTTACAATAAATATGCCATTATTAGGAACTTAGTTGAATCTGCTGTTTGTATTAACGTCATATTTCTGTCTAAAAGCATAAAATACCTGCGTATAAGTCATTTGATGAAACATGTTTGCCTCAAGTCACAGCGGCACTCCCACTCCCATCAACTTAGATTTTAATCAAGTCTTCATATTATGAAATGACTCCAAGGTGCAAATTTAGATGGGAAATTTTGACAGAAATATAAGAGCACACTTCTGTAAGATACATCACAAAACTGCAGACACAAACAAATGCATGCAGTCATCAATCAAACCTCCAGCACCAAACTGCTCTGCTCTTTTCTTTTTATAATTGATCAGAGGAAGAGGAAAAGAGAGACAGGCAGAGAAAGACCAAATTAGAGACAAGAAGTAAGAAAAGTACCACAAAAGTGCGTAAGAAGTGAGGAAATAAGTCTGTGCAAGACTTTGCAAAGAAATGCAGAAATGTCTGATCTGCCTCAATGTAAAAAAAGACCAAGATCTCTCAGAGAAGGGGGCTGAATATTCAGGGTGAGATGCGGCTGAGTGCATAAAACATATATTAGATCCAAAGACTCACAAAGAGCCACAGAATGTGGTGTCAGCTTGCTGGGAGGAAACATCAACCTGCAGCTGATTACTGATCTAAAATAGATTGAAAAATCACTGACATGGAGCCACGGATCATAATCTTTCCTCTCAGTGGGTTGTTCCTGTTCTCTCGCTCCAACCTACGACCCACTTACACAATGTCAGCTTTAGATCCTTTCCTCTCTATCATATCTCCAGCAGCTAAAGCAGTTCAGGAACGTCATGTCAAAAAAAATTACCATTCAAAGAAAGACTTACAGAAATCTTTGGATGCACTCCGGGTTCCAGACTTGCTCTGGCGCAGGGAGAAGCGGCCCTTTCTGCTCAGGAAACGCCTCATCCTTGCCCGGCTTGCGGCAGGGCACGTTCCAGCCAGCCTCCCTTCGCCCCCGGCCTGGAGGTTGACGCAGCCAAAGAGTGCCCTTGGACACCTTTGAGCTGCTCCTCACCTGAGCTCACTGCCTCCAAAAACCTCAACCCTTCTAGGCAAATCAGGCGAACCCAAGAGGTCACATCTGTGGGTTATCTGGGCCGCCTGTTCTCAATCAAAGAACCAGCGGTCTGTGAGAAAAGGGAGGCCAGAGGAGAGGGGAGAGCAGCAAGTCAAGCTCTCCATCCTGGGTGAGGCGGTCCAGCCTCAGCCCCAGCCTCAGTCCAAACCCTATGGCTGAGCAATGATCAGAAAACTGGGACACACTCACTTGGTCCTGAAATGGTTCTTTGCAAGAAAAAGGTACTGCGAAGCCCCATTTTTCTATAAATACCTTTCCCTCTCTCTCTCCCTCTCCCACCCTCTCTCTCTGCCTTCCTCGGTTGCTCATGTGGATAGGGCTCTCTCAGAGGGCTGAGGAGTGACCCAGAAACCAGTGACACTTCTCTGATTATAGCGGCTGTGTTAACCTCAGTACTGGAACACCAGTTACAGAGATGTAGCCTGCAGATAGGCTCAAGGTTGGCAGCAATATTCCAGCTAATCCTGTCAGATTTGGTAAATTTAGCATAGGATTGTAAATACAAATACAAAGTTGACAGCATGACATCAGTCAGTACAAGCCTAGTGGTGTGTGTTTGTGTCCCAGAGGATGTTTTACCTGGCAGGTGTTTGTGGTTTCAAAGCAGGTGGTATTCCCATGATGAGATGGTGGATGACATTCACTTTACAGCCACACACTTCTAAAAACAAAGAGAGGAAATTAAAAAAAAGACAGATGATAAAAAATGCACATTAATAATACTCCATGATCTTAGCAAATCAACGAAAGCAAGAAAAAACTCTCACTAAAGTCTCACTGTTTGGGTGACTTTGGAGAAACACAAAAACAATGAATGAGTACATTGGAAACCACCAGATATCATCAGGCCACAGTTAACTCCTTCTGTAATAATGTGAGAGAGATGAAGTAGATTATTACCATTAAAAACATCCCAAATTTTGAGTCTAAAGTGCATTCATTTTGGGAGTGACCAAGATAAATTCTATGTGGTTGTTTCCGCTCACTATCAAAATCAATGCTCAAAAACGGACATGATTTTCCAAAGACAAATAAACATAATCACAGAGATCTAATTAGCACACAAACCTAATCACACACTGAAAGGTCAAAACATTCTTCATCAATCAATCAGAAAAACAGAACATCTACAACGATAAATGAAAGCAAACTGTATAAGAAAATAGCATTTATTTGATGCAAACTCTACTCGAGTAACTGGATGACATTTAATGTCTGGTGTATCTGTCATGCTTAAAGATGCATTATGATTAAACACTGTTCAATGGTGAAGTTTATACTCCCCTTAAGCGGCCTCAGTCAGGCAGGCACACACACAGTTTTAGGTCAGTCGGGCTTCAAAGGGTATCGAATTTCAATTTAGAGATTAGAGCTGCAACAATAAATCAATTAGGTGTCAACTATTAAATTAGTTTTAACATTGATTAATTGGTTTGAGTAATTTTTAAACATTTTTTTGAAGTGAAAATTATCTGATTCCAGCATCTTAAAGTGAAAAATGTCTGGTTTCTTAAAGAGACACCACTTTTTTCCCCCCTTTCCAATACCTGAACATGCATATCAGCCAAGTACCAATCCAATGCCATTGTTTTAAAAAAATAATTAGCAATTTCAGCTGTGTAGGACTAACACATTTCAATGTCAAAAGGCTAAATTACAAAAGACGAATCTGAGGCCATTAAAAGTACGTTTCTAAAGCATAGCGTTCCGGAGATATTTCAAAAGTAGAAAACAGGGCACTTTGATCTCTGATACATCACCGACCTCGGGGGTTAAAGTTTATCAATAACTTACATGGTATCGCATTGGTGAGGAGACTTGCCTACTCGCTGATACTTTTTCTACCATTTAAGGCAGTATTGGATGCATTATTAATACTAGTATTGGAAGTACTCTGGTTTCTTCACTCCCAGTAAACTAAATATCTTTGGGTTGTGGACAAAACAAGACAATTGTGGACGTCACCTTGGGCTTTGGGAAACACTGATTGAAATTTTTCACCATTTTCTGACATTTTATAAGACAACTCATCGATTGATAGAGAAAATTATCCACAGTTTAACCGACAATTTAAAAAAAATCTTTAGTTGCAGCCCTAGTGGAGAAGAAGAGCTCCAAAACTTGACTGTACCAGACCCAGACATGAGAGCAGATGTGAAAACTGTGATGGAGCGATGCCATTTCAGGTAGTAAAAGAATAAAGGAACTTCATTTTGTGACTGCAGAAAAGCAAACAGACCAGGCTACAACAGATAAAAAGGCAGAGACGAGTTCAGTTTGAACCACGTAAAAAGAAATATGCCTTTCAAAATGAATCTGGTTAGTTACTTTTTTAAAGATGTACGCACCTAGAAGTTCAAAAATTAGCTAGCATACTGAATGAAGTGCTTCGCTTTAGTAAATTAGCAAAAACACATGACAGAAGTAGTCCTCATGCACACTCATTCTTTGTTTCACACACACATTTCTTTGTAAGTTGATCTATTTTTGTAACGATAAACCTTATAAACACTTTGGCCTTTTGTTTTGGAGTCGGATCTCGCGCATGAAGCTCATAGAAAGTCTACAGTAGTCAGCTACACAGGTACAGTCCATAGTTAGTATCCTCTTCGATCATACAATGACAGTTTGGATCTCCACCTCCTCTGGGGAGGTGATGACATATTCTTCTTGCTGCTGCACCATCTGTATCCCCCCCTCCACTGCTTCCTCCGTGGTAACCATAGTAACGGTCCCGTCTGCTGTCTCCACGGTGCCCGCCGTGGCCAGCAGCGTGCCATCACTGATGGCCGAGGCCAGCGTCATGGCCACCTGCTCAGTCAGGCTCTCGGGTGTGGCGATGGTGATGGTGTCGCCGCAGTCAGAGATCGATGCGCCCTCCTCGTTCATCGCCATGTTGCGCACAATGATCTGGTGGCTGCCCGTGCCGCCGGCGCCATGCGATTGGCTGACAATACGCTGCACCACTTTCATGATGTGGTTTCCCATCTGGCAGGCAGAAGTTTGATCAAAAAAGGAAGGAGAGGAGTTATACGATAATGAAAATACAATTACCAGCTCTGATCAGACCCTTTGCATTCTCACACTCTGCAGCGGCCATAAATCAAACAGATGTTCTCATTAGTGTGTGTGGGTGTGTGTGTGTGTGTACTGACCTCATTCTGACTGTCTTGAATAAGTGTAACCTCTTCTTCCTGCACCTCTTCCTCTGTTTGAGTCTATATGAGAGAAAAACAGCAAATAAAATGAATCACAACCAAGCGTTAAAGGGAAAGTTCACCCCAAAATCCAAAATAAACATTTTACCTCTTACCCATAGTGCTATATATCAGTGTACATTATTTTAGTATGAATTATGTTCAACTTACTTACTTTTAAATTTAGAACAAAACCCAGTGATGCGTCTTGCAACTACAAAACAAGCTAAGAGAAGTTCCAGGAACACAGCAGTTTTACCTCCATAATCAGGTCAATAGGCTGCTGGGGATGGACGGCCTGGGAGCCAGCTGGTTGCTGGTGGATTTACAGAGTGGAGGAGGAAGTTGTTGGAGGGTAAAACTACAAACAATGACTTTTTTTTCTCATTGCCAGGGGCTTGTAAGCTAACGACCATCAGGACTGTGCCTCTTTCACTCCAAAAGTGGGCCAAAAGTACACCACTAAGTTGTGCTGTGTTTTCAGGAGGGCAGGGGGGAGAGAAAAGAAGAGGGAGATTCATTGCGCTAAAGTTTTATAATGCTCGGGAAAACCTTGCTGTTTATTCTGGACTCATGTTGGCTAAAATGTTGGTGACATTCTTACATAAATACAACAGGCTAGGGCTGGGTGATTTGACCTCAAATCAATTTAAGATTAAAATTTGGATTTTTGGATTGGACATTAATTTGGTTGTGGTGTGTTGGAGACTTCAGCTGTGTGCTATTAATCATTTTCTTGGGAAAAAATTCTGAGCAACCAACAGCCTGCTAACATTTCAAGTGAGAGAAAAGTAGATAATAAGGCAAAGTGCCTGTGGCCCCAGGACCCCAAATCACTACATCTGCCCCTGGTAATAATGGGAAAAGGATTAACAGTATTTTTTAAAATAAACTGAAATAACCTCCCCTGGTAGGGAGGAGCATTTCCTCTCATGCAACACAGAACGTGCGTGCTGGTTGGCCATCTGTTCGGTGTGTTCATGTGCACGTTTTTGGGCGAGACACAGCAACATGAGGCGACGCAGCGGGGGGCTTTTGTCGCTGCTGGTTCTCTGCTGTCTGTTTGGTGTGTCTGGCCCTTTAAACCTTGAAGCTGTGATGTAAGGGAGAGAAACCAGACAATCTCTTAACCTTGATCACCGTGTCTCACCTTGATGATATACTCCTGAGTGTCTGCCACCACTGAGGAGAACTCCACCAGGACAGCATGCGGATCCTCTGACAGGATGGCTGCGGTAGCGAGGCTGTCCACTGAAGACTGCTCCCCTGATACTGCATCCTTCTGCTCACTGGAATCGTCTTTTTGACAGCCTCCTGGTGGAAATCAAAGATTGTGTTATCACTTCTGTCTGCGTCACTGCTGCAAACACTTGTTTTCTTGTAGTTTTGTTGACACGCTGACCTTTCGCGCGCATATGCCGATTGAGAGTCCCGTGCTCAGCAAAGCCTCGGCCGCACTTCGGGCACTTGAAAGGCTTCTCTCCTGTGTGATGGCGTATGTGTCGCACCAGAGAACCTTTCTCCCTGAAACCTCTGAGGCAGAACTGACACACATAAGGTTTCTCATCGCCGTGGGTCCGCTGATGCACTTGCAAGGCATTCTGAGCAACACAAAGACATATTGTTAGAGATGACACTGCCTTTAATGTCTCTGAATGATAACTTGGTGAGGACAAAGCTGAGTGTTTAAAACAAAACAAAAAATAATATCTTCCAAGTCATGCATGAAAAGTTCCAGGATGTTTCCTCTTGCGATCCACGTGGACAGGCACCAGCTTCATTAGGACACATGTTTTGGAGTTGCCCAAGGATTGTTAATTATTGGACTAAAATATACCAAACTCTATCTGAAGTTTTACAGAAGCAATTTGAACCAGACCCAGTTCTGGCATTGTTTGGTGTGAAAGCAGCTAAGATACATACATTGTTGGAAACAGAAAAACCCATCAGCCCACCTAACTTTACTGAACTATGTAATATGTGACATGTGACATTTACATTTAGAAAACATTAAATTATCATTGAGAGGAAAGGTGGTTGTGTTCTTCCTAACAATGCAACCTTTAATAGACTATTTCTGTAGGATTAACACATAAATTATTATCAAAACACTTGTAATAACATCTCTGGCATCCTTTTTAAAAATGTCATGTATATACATTATTGAAATCATTTTCTTTCTTTAATTTATATTATTTATATTTATACACTTAAGCATGTACAGCCATATTTGTTCAGAAGAAAACTTTGTATGTGGATTTTGAAAGAAAAAAAACAAACTACAAAATCACCTTGGTCTTGTACCCCTTGTTGCACCTGGCACAGCGGTAGGGTCTTTCATCTGAGTGGGCCCTCATGTGCTCACGTACATGCCCGATGGTTTTGTAGAGTTTGCCACATTCACCGCACTTGTACCTCCTCTCGCTAACATGGACTTCCATGTGTTTCTTCAGCAGGTAACCAGTCAGAAACTCCTTGTGGCAAAGTGTGCACTTAAAGGGCTTGTAACCTGCACGAAGAGCAAAGTGCCCATTAAGTTCAGTGTTCTTTTGATTTTGCATTTTCATAAAAGTTGATCAGAATTATATAGAGTGGAGTGTAATGCTGAGAGTCATCATTGATGGTTATGGACTTACCCAAATGGCCCTTGACATGGAAGCGAAAGTAATTCAGTCCTTTGAAGGAGCGATTACAGTGTGGACAAGTGTACAGTTTTGAGGACGTTTGATCATTTCCACTACCTGCTTCCTGCAAATGAAACAAAACAGACTTTAAGACATTAAAAAAATATGTATGTATGCAAATAATTATTGCAACAGCAGCCCAAACTCTGCTAAGAACCAGCTAAAATGTTTCCACAACAGATCAGTAGAGTTGGGCCGGTGTACAAAATTTCAAACTGGGTGATAGCAATTGCAAGGAAGATAATTAGTTGCAAAACAACAACGACATGCAGCAAAGGGCAGAGGCCAGAATCGAACCTGCGGCTGCTGCGGCGAGGACACAGCCTCTATACATGGGGCACCCGCTCCATTCATTGAGCCACCAGGCACCACAATAGAAACCATACTTGTCGTTTACTCTCATCCTTACCTCTGTCTCCATCTCCACAAACTCTTCTTTAACCTGGATCTCAGTGATACTCTCTTCCGCATCAGGACAGTCAGAAACCACTTTATCCATCTCCTCAGTTGAGTGTGTGGTCTCCTCAACCACAGCTTCCTCTGTCCCCAGTGCAATGCCAGAGTTGATGATGGCCTGGCAGATGAGGTTGTCGCCTGCTGCTGCAGCAGCCGCCAGGGCTTCTGCCTGAGACTGCTCTACTACAACCTGAGGGGCAGAAGAACGGGATAACTGAAAAGGCTGGATGAGCGTTAGGGGCAAATCCATCTAATACCAAAGCTCTACAACTGCACTTTTTCTTTGTTATTGCCAAAATTTACCAAAAAGTATTTTAACACTTTCCCCACCAGAGTATTATTATTAAGTTGCCAGCCAGGGCAAAGGGAAAGACTATGTGTATTATGCATATTATGATTTCTGCCAGCCTACATAGGACTTTTAGCTAAATGTGCACTCTTTCTCTACTCACCTGTTGCTCCTGCGTTGTTCCATTCACCTCCATTGTGAAGTGGACCTGATGGAGGACCTCCTGGGAACCAGCTTCTACCACACTGACGACAGCCGTCTGAGCCTCGACCATCTCCTGCTCCTCTGGCTGTTCCTCCAGAACCACTACCTCCTGCTGCTGGCTGGTAACTGCGGCGCGATCGTCTTCGACTCCTGGAAAAAACCTGTTAGTGACTTGACTGATTCCCACTTTTTAGGTATTCTAAATCTATTCTTGTATCCGGTACTGCGTTTACAATTCACAAGTATTCCCCACTGAGCTCATTTGCTTTGATAGAACAAGACTGTGCAAGACTAGTGAGTTATCCTCTTCAGCACAGATACACTTGGCTTCTGCTGTATAAATCTGACCTTTTTGTACTCCATCTTTGCTGACCAAGATCTCCTTGTACTGAACGAAGCGGATCTTTTCTGTGCAGGGTGTGAGGGCCTTAAGGTGCCTGGTGAGGGCACCTGACTCTCTAAAAGACTGGCCACATAGCGTGCAGCGATACGGCCGCTCATCTGCAAGAGAATAGGAAGAACTCAGCGTTATCATGAGGTAAAATATATTAGAGGACTTCAATTCAAGAGAAAAGGAGTCCCTGTTTAATGTCTGTACCAGTGTGACGACGATTGTGTCGAATCAGGGAGCCTTTTGTGCGAAAGGATGTTCCACAAAGGTCACATGAGAAGTTTTTCTGGTCACTGTGAGTTTTCATGTGAGTTCTCAGGATGTTGGTCTGTTGGGTAAAAGTAGAAAATGTTAGAGAAACAACACGAGCAACATAAAGTGTAATAAATATCCTGCCTGGTAACAAAATATTATGTTATTCATCTCAGATAGTCGAGTAAGAAAATATAACTCACATTTCCTCATAAAAGATACACAAATGATATGTATGACTCACTGTTTTAAAGGTCTTGTCACAAAGTTGGCAAATGAAGCGTCCGTCTGGGTTGACTTTGTAAACAGGCCTGTCACTGTCAGCATTGTCAGATAAGGATCCTTCAGTCCCATCTGAGTGGTCAGTGACTTTGAGCGAAATGGTTTTCTTCCTGCGACCTCGACCCAATATACCACTGCTTTCATCTATGTGAAAAAAATAAAAAACAATTCAGTCCTTCTCAGATATAACTCACAAGTTGAAAAGATGTTAACTTGTCAGTAACTTTGTTTAGTTTATACACAAAAACAATCGGCAGCTATTTTTGTCCACTGTATGGCTTCAGTCTTCTTTCAAGCAGAAATGCTGAACCAAGGGACACTGAACTTACTTTGCCTGAGGAACACTTTTGCAAAACAACAGAAAGTCCTGGGCCATTTTCTCACATTTTTAGAAACTTCAGTGCTTAGCTTGGACCTCTTTTGGGGGTCCAAGGGAGTCCTTTTATCATACCATTTGAAAAACATGATCTATTTTGACACTCTGGCACCTTATTTGCATTCAAAGTACAAAAAAAAAATCCCACTGTAAATCAATTTACTTTTACTATGAATGAGAAACAAGACAGGGGACCACCCGGCACCTTATTGTGGGCCAAATCTGGCCCCCAAGCCACAGGTTAAGCATCACTGTACTGAATATTCACTGATGTTCGAACCTCTCAAATGTGTGGATTTAATGCTTTTCTCTGTCAAACTGATTGTTAACTGATGATTTATTATCTGTGACAAACAATAACAGGCATTTTCCATTATGTTCTCATGATTTTGTTAAGTAAAAAAAGGCAAATTAAATGATAATGGATAATAAGTTGTTGACCCACCATTAGTGATCTTCACTGGTTCATCTGAGGATGCACCATCAGCTGTTTTCACCTCTGAAGAACTTCCATTGGCCACAGTAACCTGGAAAAATGTAGATAAACTTTTTTTAATATTAAGACACAACTCATGACGGTCCATAGTGCACTCAGACGGAGGCACTTCAAATCATTTTTAAGCACTGGAGATGGAATTCTGTTTATCGGTTTGTCTTAGGTAAGGGACATTCAACTTTCTGCATTTTATTTTTGTAGAACCTCAAAACCAAACACATATTTTCTTCATCTCCAAATCACACCATTCATCATAGTGAGAAAATGTTCAAACATGAATATTTAAAAACTATTTGAACAATAACAAAGTCACTCCCCAGCTACCCCCAACTCTATTAAAAAAATTACAGTACAGTTACACACTTTAAAAGCCAGACAGGAAGGAATCAGGCAATACTTGTTTTTGTCTTCACTACTTCTGACCATCATAAAGTAATCTTTTTTGTATTATAAAATAATCAAAATCTATCCCATATAGTGAGCATATCCTTGGTAACTGTAACTAAGATCAGCAATACAGGGACCTAAAATGACCAAATCATCTGCTTAATGAGATTTATCAACCACGGTGGAACATAACTGAGTGCATTTACTCAAGTACTGTACTTAAGTACAAATAATTAACATTTAAGTAATTTTCTAATTTATTTTAAATAATTTTGAGTTTATGGGGTGTTTTTTTCTGGATTGGGTACTTTGGCTTTTAATTATTTAAGTACGTGTTTCTGATTATACTTAGTTAAACTTACTTAAGTGCCATTTTTTAATGCAAGACTTTTACTTGTAACAGAGTAGTGTGGTATTAGTACTTTTACTTTAGTCAAGGATCTTAACACTTGCTCCACCACTGCCCTGTACCACCTCCATTTAACTGCAGTGACATATTATCCATATTAATATTTATGTATACATGTTTATTTATTGATCTATTTGTGTCATTATTAAGATACAAACAAAGAATACAGAGAACATGTACAATGCATTAAAATAGCAAAATAGTATTTCAAAAAGGCTTCTTCAGGCTGAAGTCAAATTTAGTGTGAAACATGGAATCGTGCACTATACCATAACAAAAAGTAGCTCACACATTCAATATTGAGATTTGAACAAGTCGTGAATGTGACCTGGTGTAAATACACCAGAAGATTAATGCATCAAGTCTCATGTAACTCTCCCCAACAGAGTTCAAAACATACTAAGAGGAAAGAGAGGTCACACTTGCAACTTAAGCCTGTTGAAGTTGCTTCATCTAAAACATTTGCGTTTATAATACTGCATTCATATTCCCTGCATGTTTTGTTTCCATTTTAGTAAACAGACTGCTACGAAAGAATTATGTACGATTATTATAACGTTGGTAAAATAACAAAGTTTAACACAATACTGCGCCTACCTGGATATTAAACCCAAATATCAAAGCTCATACCTCTTGAATGGCCTCCAAACGTTTGCAGCTATGTTGCAGTTTGTGCTGGATGAAAGCCTCCAGCGTAGAAAACTCGGACTGACAGCGTCCGCACTTGTGCACATCTTCATCTAACAACACACACATTACAGAATAATACAACTCTATTGCGTATTTGCGCTTTTAATTACCACTTAGCTGGTGTTAAAGTTCCTGAATACTACCTACAGGCTGGACTTGTGATATGAGTAGAGCTAGTAACTAGCTAATGTTGTTGCTAACGGTAGCTAGCTGCTAGCAAGATTTCCCGATGGAGGATGTTAGCTAGGCCCAAACACAACATCTGATAAATATTTCGGTGTTTTTCCAGCTATAAAATGAACTAACCTTCATCTCCCAGTGTTGTTTGGATGGTGATAGTCTCGTTGCCGTTTGTCGTTTGCTCTCTCTCTGTTTCTGCCGTATGATTATTTTCTACATTCATGTCGTTCGTATTCTCCGTCTCTGTCGCAACGCCGCTACAAGGAGGGAAAACATGGCGGATTTACGACCTCGTAGTCATAACAACAAAAGGGCGTGCGCATGTGCGCATGTGTCTTTTCCCTCCTTTCATCGACAGAGAGGAGAAAACACTGAAAGTATTTGTCATTTATTTTATGAATGCCCGCACGTAAAATTAATTTAGATGGAAATAGAACATTTCTTTAAAACAGTAACTAGATCAGAGGTTCAAGTAGAAAAAAAGACGTATTTTTGTGTGATAAAAACTGACTTAATAGTAGGAAAAACAATATTTTGAATTTATTTACTTTTATGGGACATGTTACATTCATAAATGTAAGTGGACTCCAAAGTGGACTATGTATATATGTATATATGAATATATCCTATGTTTTGTCTTTTGGGGTTTTTGGGGGGGTGTTATGTTTGTTTTTTGTAAACATGCTTGAGCCATGCATGGAATAAGTAGAGGGAAAAAACGAATAAAAATGGAGAAAACAATAAACATGTTATGGTCTATATTTGGCTATTAATCGTGTGTGAAATATATATGTGTGTGTGTGTGTGTGTGTGTGTGTGTGTGTGTGTGTGCGTAAAACAGAATATATGTGTGTGTATAATAAATGTATATTAAATATTATTTATTTATTCATATGACGTCAACTAATCTCTTTATCTAGCCTATTTACATATATGATAAACAGGCCTATCTGATTACTATATATGTGTATATATATGTGTTTGTGTGTGTGTGTATTAATATATATATATATATTTTTTTTTTTATATATATACTTTTTTGTTTGTTTGGGTTTTTTTTATTTTTTCCAATTTTTCAACAGATATTACATGGAAATAAAGAAGAAACAAACAAAAGAAAAACATGAGCTACAACATTATTTTTTTTTCAATTGCCCTGATCATAACCAACATTTTGTTTCAAAAAGTCAATGAAGCTCTCCCAGATATTCTCAAAAACTGCCAGTTTTCCTTTCGTAATGTATGTCATTTTTTCCATAGCAACTTAAGTCCTTAATATATTGCTTCATATCCAGTTTGTTCACATCTTTCCATCCTATAGCTATTGCTCTCTTGGCTTGAAAGAGACACAAGTCTATCAATACATGATCACTCTTCTTAGGAATAAAATTAATTATTGTCCATAACTGTCTTGCAGGGTTACTTTAATCGAGAGACAATAAGCTGCACTGAAACAATGAAATTATTGTGCACTCCTTTCTTGCTGCAATTTTAATTAAATATAAAATAAAAGTAAAGAACGAATAAACGTGCAAAAAAGGATACTGTTTACTGTTGACATAAAATGCAAAACTAATAACAGCTTGAAAAAAGAAAATAGGATGTGGGGGTGTAGCTGCATAGAGCTATGAATATGTTTTTTTGTTTAATTTAGTCTTGTTTAATCTTATGGACATAAAGTTATAAAGCAAGATCAATGATTGGGCAAATATGGTGTTGTCAAATAAAGCTGTAAATATGGTTTTTTTTTCAGTTTAATCTTTTAGACATAAAGTCAGAAAGAAAGAGCAATGGTTTGGTGAGGACGGTGTAATCAAGAATAAGCTGTGGAAATATTTTTTGTTCTGTTTTACCTTTAAAACATAAAGTTGTACCTGCAATTCCTGTTTATTGCTGTGGCATTTCAGGATTGTAAACTAGGATTGTAAAGATTTCTCTTCTTATAAGCTAACAGCACGTTAGAAACATATAATACACAGACAGAGATGATACAGTAATATGTAGGAAAATGTGGTTGACAGTGAGGTTTCTGCTGAAGCAGCTATTCGCGACACAAAACCAAACAACAACAAACACTTTACGGCAGTGGTGAATATGGCTTCTCAGTTTAGCGGTGTGCTGCAGCTCACAGACCTCGATGACTTTATCACCCCCTCTCAGGTAACATAACAATCATTACATGATATAACACCAGCTTTACACTAACACACTGTTAAATCTAATGTTTTTCTTCCCATATAAAAAGCAGCGAAAACTTAACTGAAATAGCTAGCATGTTTTATAACCGTAAGCTGCCCTCGTCAGTGCTGCTGTGTGAGATAACAAGTCAAAGATACCATATTAACATGAATTCTGCCGGACAAAAACTTATGAAAATGCAGTGTTTATATACCGGTTTAACTGTTGTTGATATAAAAACCCGCTAAGGATAAAATTATTAAATGCGTGTTAAGCAGTTAGCTTGTTGCTAACGTTAGCAATGATGTAAGTACAGTGCAGTAATGTTGGGTAATAACTCGGTTTTAGTAGAAAGGCATTTTGATAAGTTATACTTTCTCTCACTAAACAATACGGTACTGCAGCTTGAGTTGTTGTCCAAATTGTCAAATTGAAAGTTCTCAATAACTGTAGACCTGGTATTTTGACAGTTTATATTATTTTCTGTATCACCAGAATAGTGTGGCCCTGATGATTTAACTTTTTTATCATTTCTTACCTGTTACGAAGGATTTGAATTTCCTGCGGTGTTGTGGAAGAAAAAAGAAGTTAATCTACTGTTTTGTTTTTAGTATTAACTATTTGAAACTTGAACAAACTGAAAGGAGAAATTAGTAAAAGTACAAGAAAAATACTTGAAACAATTAAAAAAAAATACATTAAAATTAAAAAAACGAGAAAGAAAGTTAGAAAACAAACAACAAAATTACCTGAAAAACGTGCTTAAAAATCTATAATAATTCTGTAACGTAATAAATGTGTAATTATGCTTTAAAAATAGCTTTTCCCCCAGACTGTTTTCCCAAGCTTAAAAAAAACATTTTCCAAATCCACTAATTTCTTTCAATTTATGAAACATTTTTTACCCAGTTGCTCATTGCCTTTTCCCCCCCTGTCTTTGAAAGAATTTGCACCAATTTTCTCAGGGTTCAAAGGTGTAAATACTTAAAGTATCTCCATAAGAGACGTGATGTCACTACAGGCTTCAAATGGTTAAGATCACCATTTGCTTTTGCATTGCAGCAGCTATTCCTCCTGATATAACAATTGAGTGGTGACAATACAAAAAAAATACATTCATACAAAACACAACACAATACACATAAAATACAAATCTACTGTTCATGAAACAATAATAGACCAGCTCTGACTGAATCCATCATGATCTAACAGACAAATATCATAATCTGACCTACAGTAGAATGCCCAGGAAACGTTCACACATAAAAAAATATTCACATATTAGTTAAGTTCCTTCTTAAGTAATGCTCTTTTAGCATTTTTTTTAAACAAATATATTATTTTGTTGTGTAAAATGATTTGGAAGTGAATTTCATTCTTGCATTGCTCTGTATATTACAGTATGTTGAACTTGTGTGTTTTTGGACTTTGGTAAAATAAAACAACCTCTAGCAGCATGCCTTGTTAAATAGTTAATAAATATATAAAAGGAGTCCTTGTTGTTATGCCTTTCCTGATGAAAACCTTTGAAGTTGAGTCTGTCTGAAAATATTAGTCTGTCTAAATCTCCAGCGTTGACTGCTTGTCAATAAGTATTTATTCTCTTTCTGTGTTCTTTAAGGTTGTTATAAATCGCTGTGCTTTTGTTGTTCATAAAATTCATTTAAAAAAAAACACGCATTGAACACAAGCATTTTATAGTTGCGCATGTCTGGTTTTTGTTTTGCAGGGATGTGTCAAACCTGTGAAAATCGAGAAGAAACAAGGTAAATCTGTGGCCAAAATTCAAATAGAAGATGATGGCAGTTACGTCCAAGTTAACCAGGTGGGTGTCGAGCCTTAATCAAAACCTGCATCTGCAGTAAAACTGAAGTATTGCACCGCCGTTTACCTTGAATTCATTCTCCTTGTGTTTTCAGGATGGTGGGAAGCAGAAGCTGGAGAAAGCAAAGATCTCCCTGAACGACTGTTTGGCGTGCAGTGGCTGCATCACCTCAGCGGAGAGCGTCCTCATCACACAGCAGAGCCACGAGGAGCTCTTTAAAGTGCTGCACAACAACAAGGTAGAGAAGGTTGGATGTGTTTGAATGTTTATGTCGTGTGTGTGTGTGTGTGTGTTTGACTATGTTGCTTCTGTCAGCCTTTTGAATGTGATTTGTGTGTCATTTGAACTTCACAGGTCAGCGGGGCCGAGCAGAAGGTGGTGGTGGTGTCGGTGTCTCCACAGTCCAGAGCGTCTCTGGCAGCTCACTTTGACCTCAGCAGCAGTGAGGCAGGCAGGAGGCTTACAGCTTTCTTCAAAAGCCTTGGTAAGATCACTTTTTTCTGGTCTATTTAAGTCACAAAACTCAAAGTAAAACAGGAATTAAAAATGAGAGGTCGATTTAGTCACTTCTGAAGATAATTATCGTTATTGCAGGGGTTCATCATGTGTTTGAAACAAGCTTTAGTCGGACCTTCAGCCTGCTGGAGAGCCAGAGAGAGTTCGTGGAACGTTTCCAGAGGAGGGAGCAGGACAGCAAGGGTCTTCCCATGCTGACATCAGCCTGTCCAGGTATTCCACTAAAAAGCCAGGTTGCTTAATACTGGAGCGTCCTGCCATGCTGGACTTTGTTGTGCATCATCCTCATTTTGTCTCTTTCATTTCTTGTCAGCTCTCCACTGTCCAAGCTTTAGGTGTTTGGTTTTTTTAGGCAGATTTTTACACCCAAGTATCTGGAGCCAATAATGGTATTTGCAGCTGTGATGGAAAACCCAATGTATCTGTTTACACCTGGGTGTATATAATAAAAACAACAACAACAATAATAATAATAAAATACGCTAATGTTGACTTATATAGGGCTCAAAAACGAGTGTCCTGTATCTAATTTCTTTGCTTGACCCGTTTATCCACCATGTCTTTCTCATGCGACAGACTGTGTTGCTCTTTGTACTGTGTCTCCTGACTTTCTTGCTTTACATGTGATTTGTTTTATTTTTATTTTTTGGTAATTTTACCAATTCATTGTCAGAGAATGTCCAAGATTGGCTGGTATTGGCCTTACAATGGCCTCTTTTCCCTAACTTGAACTATCTCCTACCTTGACACGTCAACAACGTTATAGCTAATCACAGCACATAGTGTGATCTAAAATAATGCAATATAGGTATGGTGTAGAAAAAACTGCCGTGTGACTATTCTCACCCGGGTGCAAATTTTATACGGCAGCCAAACTATTTTCATATACTTAAATTCTCGCAATATAAAACTCAATGGATTAATATAATGTTTAAGTTCATAAAACATCATTAAATTGTAGGTAGCTGTGTTAAAGGAGGAACCAAATTGGTGTTGGACCACATAACAGCAACATCAGTCACTATAGTGTAATAATACTTACATTTCTGATATCAGTATTTGCACAAAGACATCTCCTATTGCTCATGTGTCTGTCTCTGTGTCTGTCTCTGTGTGTGTCTCGCTCAGGCTGGATTTGCTATGCAGAGAAGACCCACGGAGAGTTCATTCTTCCATACATTAGTACCACTCGCTCACCCCAGGCGATGATGGGCTCTCTGGTTAAAGGATATTTTGCTGAACAAGAGGTACAGTTACACCTGCACATCAGACATTGGCTTCACTTTTTATTATGTCTTTTATAGAATAACGAATTTCCACTGAGCTGTGTGGGTGTGTGTGTGTGTGTGTGCGTGTGTGTTGTTAGGGGCTAAGTCCACACCAGATCTACCATGTGGCAGTAATGCCGTGCTTTGACAAGAAACTTGAGGCCTCGAGGTCAGACTTCTACCTGGATAAAGCTGAGACTCGAGAAGTAGATTGTGTCATCACATCCGGTACAGTAACTGCTCTTTTTATACTCTTTGTATGACTTTGGAGTATCTTGTCTTTTACACTTTTCTCACGATCGTATAGGAGAAGTCCAGAAAATGCTTGAGGAGAAAAATGTGTCTCTTAACGACGTGGAACCTGTACCCCCAGACACGATGTAAGTTGTGTAGCATTTTGTTTTTGTTAGCCATAGAAAGCATTTTCAGAAGAATACATGAACTCACGCACTACATATTAATCCAGGTTCAGCAGTGTGAGTGGGGGTGAGTACCTGAGTCATGCAGGCAGCGGGTCAGGGGGTTACCTCCATCATGTCTTCACCTATGCTGCCAAGGAGCTGTACGGAGAGGAGGTGAAGGAGCTCACCTACAAAACCCTCAGGTGAGTCTGTCTCAGCAGCTTTAAGAAGCGTCACTGCTTCGTGGTAATTTGTGGAGCCTCATTATACCTGGAACAACAAAGCTTGAATTCAGTATGGATGAAGAACTGCTCCAGTTCAATTATCCCAGAATAGCTTTCCGTGAAGATTATGTTTAATTATAATGTCACTTAACCAGGATTCTAGCTCACTGATTTTGTGTTAGAAGCTTTAAATGCCAAATGCTGAAGCCTACTGCCGCTGTTTTCCCATTTCAACCCCTCTGCCACAGGAATAAAGACTTCCAGGAAGTCTCTCTAGAGAAAGATGGGAAAGTCCTATTGTGCTTCGCATTCACATACGGCTTCCGCAACATCCAAAACCTGGTGCAGAAACTCAAGAGAGGAAAGTCGCCTTACCACTTTGTAGAAGTTATGGCCTGCCCATCAGGTAAAGTGAAATACGAGGAGGTAAACTTTTCTTTTATGTCCGCCAGGACACTTGGGCTCCATTGGTACAGCACATATTTGACACGTCAGAAAGTGTTTACTACCACCACGTTTTTACTAAAACTGGCCTCACTTTTACACCAACATAGACGGGTTCAGTTCTGGATAAATTGGAATCTTCCAGAGCATTTCAAGCCAAAATGAATTAATTCGGACTCAAAAAGTTGGTTCCCAGTCGGAGCCCAAAAACAGCAGCTTTTCCAGTGGATAACTAAAATGGATAACTGCAACCTGCACAATCGTCCCACCAGCACTGGTATACTAATTTGACATTTGCAAGAAAATCAAAGTGAAAAACCCAGCATGTGTCCACTTACCTCTCGTTATTCTTCAGGCTGTCTAAACGGCGGCGGACAGGTGAAGCCCAAACCTGGTCAGAACCCGAAGGAGCTTCTCCAGAAGGTCGACGAGCTCTATAAGGCGGAGCAGTCCCTCTCGCCGGAAGATGACGCCCGCGTGGCCGAGCTGTACCAGTCCTGGCTCCAGAGCATCGGGGAGAAGAGAGCCAAAGAGCTGCTGCACACACAGTACCACGCTGTGGAGAAGATGACAAACGGGCTCACTATGAAGTGGTGAAAACAGCTTTTGCACGGTCCGTGATTAGCAGAGAAATTTTCAGCAAGCACTGACAACAGAACCGTCCGAATACATGTGACTATTTCTGTCTCTCTTTAAAGAGAAGGGTTATGTGAAAAGTTTAATATAAGCTGGTATGCAGTGTGCCAATAACCCTTTAAACTACCTGATTCTTTGTGGAAAAGTTGTGTGCCTGAGAAAGTGGAAGACTGAGAGCAGAGATAATAGACACAATGATGAGCCAAATGCTCTCATCATTTGCACCTACACCGCTGACTGTCCTTTCAGTTGGGAATCATTTGTGTGGGACCTGTTACACTTTGAAAATGTAAGCCAACTGAACACAAAGCAAAATATAATCATTCCTTGTTTATTTAACCTTATGGTTATATATTGAAAAATAAAGATTTTATTTAATTGTAGCCATTTGTTTTGTATTTTTTTTTAAAGATGTCCAACAGAGTAGTGGTTCAGACTCTTTTATTGAATAACCTGACTTTGCTGTACAATTATACGCTCTCACAAAGTGAGGTTTTACTCACTTTGGGATTAAAAGCAGCAATTTACATTCATAATGTTGTACACTGCAGGTTTTTTTCTAGTCTTGTACAATTTATGAGTGCAACATGTCAGACTCATGTTTCAAAATACTGTGTGTAACGTACAGTGAATCAAAATTATACACAAATTTACTTAAATTGTATTTTACAGTAAGTTAACTGTGTGGCGTCCAACTGCAACAGTACGCAAGAGAGTGCCTGTGCAATTTATAAACAGTATGTCTGAACTGAAATTAGTGAAAAATAAAGAAATTAGAAACTTTCTTGTACAAATAAGACTAAAAGAAAGGTTATTTCCCCCCCCCAGAACTGTTTTTAAAGCAATAAATACACAAAAATCACCTTAAAATCTCTTTTTTTGTAATGGAAATTGGTATTAGCAGACATTACCAGGTGCAGTTTGTTTGTGCATAACAGACTGAGAGATCAGCCCTTAAATTCATTTAGCTTTTAGAGATAATAGTTGAAAGCAGCTTTAAACTGACCTCTGTGCAGACATTGTTTCATTAACACACACAGGGGTCGAACAGGTTCGCAACAGAATAAATTGGTTAAATTCAAGGTTAAAGGAACACACAAGACCCTACAGTCTTGTGTGTTGCTGCATTCAGGTGTTTCACTGTTCCTCCTTGATAGGTGAGGATGTCACATGTTCTGATCTCTGAAACTGGATCTCAGGGTCTGAGGAGCCCCCACTCCAGAGCCAACATGACTTGAGGAGGAAGTCTTTCCTTGGGCTTCTTAAACTTGTCTTTTTCCTTCCGGAGGACCCTCAGCACCTCTATGGGGTCCGTCTTCCCCGTGAACTTTTGTACTCCCTCCTCCCTAAAGTAAAGAATTAGGAATACAAAGAAATGTTAACAACTAAAACTGGAAACGTATTCACCAATCTGTCAAGTAGACTAATGATTCAAATGAGTTTATATCATGCTGATACACAGTGATTCGTCATTAAAACAGTGGCAAACTTTATATATGTTGTGTACTGATAATGTTACAAGAAGCAGCAAATAAGTGCATAGTCAAAGTACGTCCATGTCAAAACAGAATTGTCTCAGTGGAAGTAGTATTTCACTGCTGGAAAGATTTTCATAAAACTGGGCTGCCTAGGTAGGAAAATGCAAATACTTTTGACATTAGTGCCTCATGATCAGAGAAAACAGACATAAAGGGCCTACAACTACCAGAATGCACTGCACCACACCGAACCAATAAACGTTCTCACTGGTGGTCGATGTAAGGCGAGCTTGTCCGTTTTGACACAGGAAACAATATGGTGGACGGTTTATAACAAACGAAATAAATATTAGTACAACAGATAGCTAAAATGTGTTTCTGAAAACATTTGAGGTGAGAAATGTGATAATATGCAACTCAGTGACAGAATCTTGGTTTATATTTGATCAACGCTGCTGAATATAAATATTCAAACTCACGAGAGGCGAAGAAAAGGGTTGTACTCAAACTCCTCCATCAGGGTGGATGGCACTGTGGGTTTGTCATCATCATCTCTAGCCTGCAGGCACAAAGAATGTTAGACAATGCAGGAATTTAAATATCAATAAACATGTCTGTATTAAAATGATAAGACCAAAACAATTAGTTATTTATCCACTAGTTGTGTAGACATGCCTGAGATAGCTTATATTACTAGGAACTGCAGTTTTTGGCACTTGGAGGTTGCTGCTTGGGTTTGGTCTTTTGTTTACAATATCAAACACAGAAAATATCTTCTTTATTTTTTTAAGCATTTTTTAATTGTATTACTCACCCGGGCCCAGCTCAGCATCTCTTTAACCTTTTCATTCTCTGGCTCCACCAGCATGGCAAACTTCAAGTTCTTAATGGTGTACTCGTGTCCACAGAATACCTTCTACAGATAAACAAAGCATGATTTAAAGTCAGGAATCCTGGAAAACTCACACACATATGATCAAGAAAAGCAGCATGCACAGCTGCAAATATTAGACAATGTATTGGGTTCATGGTAATGGCAAGGACCCAGACAAACAACACAGGCACTCAGATAAATTTACCAACTTAATGTGAGCAAAATAAAAATGCTGGTGATGACTCTGAGCTGAAACATGATTATTTTTGTTTTGCTCACAAGTACATTTATCTGTAAGTGCCAGTGTTCTGTTGATTTAAACTCACACACATGGCCGTAGAGTTTAGGCTTTGTGCTATTTTTGAGACCTTTTGTACTACGAATGCAGAAAAGAGAGCCAAACTGCACTCAATCCCCTCATTGTACGTGTGTTTACTCATCGTTGTGACTCAGTCTTACACCAGCTCTTATCTGAGGTCATGTTAGCTGTCGTTAACCCCTTCAGGGCTGCACATAGTCAGGACAAATATCTTTTATTCATACTAACCGTGTCTTGGGGTAGGGAGCCGAGCACCTGTGTGAGATTGTGGTGCATCTGCTCTGCTGTACCCTCCAAAAAACGACCGCATCCACCGATAAACAACGTATCCCCTGACAACCAAAAAATAGGACAAGTGGAGGCAAAGGGCGGCCGTCAGTCCCTGTCATTCCGCACGACAACAACAATGAACAATGTGCTGCTCGACAAGGATTCATATCTCTAGCCACTCAATATGAAGTCATTTAGCCACGTGAAGCGACAGTGCATTTTTGCTGTCACACAGTGAGTGATCTGTAAATAGTGAGCAAAAATGAACTTCTCAGATTTCAACTGGTTCACCAGCTCTTTATGTTTACAGACAAAGACCTGTGAACACAGCGGGGGCGTCAGTGCACTCATCCTCCCAAACAAAGTAGCACATGTGACCAGAGGTATGGCAGGGAGTAAATAGGCACCTCACATTGATGGAGTTAAACTGCAAATGGAGAAAACACAATATCAAAAGACAACAAGGCAGAGGCAAAACAAGAAAAACTGTATTTTTGTGAATTTATGTTGAGATCATATCTGGAGACATTTGACCGTTGCTTGTGGGTACCTTGAGTTCCTGTGCGTCGGTGACTTTGTCTGTCAGACCTCCGATCCGATCGTCTCCCCCATACACCCTCAGCCCAGGAACCTCCTTTAGCAGAGCCTCGTTCCCCCGAGCATGGTCCCTGATCAGTTAAAAATGGGTTAATTAATTAACTTGTGATTTGTTCGGGTGTTCTGATGTTTCTGATTTAACAGTCTTACCAGTGATGATGCGTGGTGAGGATGGCTGTCAGAGACAAGCCCTCCCTCTTCACTATTTCTAGCAACTTTAAAAAAAAAAAAAAAAGAAAAAAATTTATTTCTGTTAGCAACAATTCACGTATGTATGTAACTGTTGCTTAATTGACAAGATAATAATAAACAATTGTATTTTAATTGATTATTCACAAATACACCAAAGAGTAGTCGATAATCAAACTAACCTAACATTTAATTTATTGTTAGTATGTACAATTACTGTGGTTTTCTCCTATTCTGTCTTAATATTAGGCTTACAGTATTACAGTAGAGTTTAGTATAACAGTTCCAAGGTATATATATATATATATATATATATAAACAATCCTTTCTCACTATTGTAGGGGAGAAGGAGGTGAGAGATACATCAGAGGATGCACTAAAGATAAACACTAATCAATAAAAACAAATTAAGTAACTTAAAGCAATATAAAATAAAATAGTTTGGGGGTTTTTTGTTTTAAATTTATGCAAACAGACAAAAAAAAAAAAAACTGATATTACAATAATAATGTGCACCACGTGTCTCACCCGGTGTGGGACAGCAGGGTCCACAGCTATGGCCTGTTTACTCTGCTCCTCAATCACCAGGTACATGTAGTTGTCCTCCAGGATGGAGATCACCTTTACCTTCATGGCACCCTCAAACGCATGCGCAGCACCGCGCGCGACACTTCAGGAAGAGTTTGATTACTCAACATTAGGCTACTAATATCACCCAGCTATCACGTGCACTCCATATTAATTATCACTGACACTGTTAAGCATTAAGTTAGCTATTAAAAGCATGATAGTGTAACTCCTCTGTCAGCAGCGCCGGCGTTAAAACTCGCTCTGATTCGGCTGATGTGTCATTAAACTGAATATTTTACACAGCTCGAACATGATTGACGATTTGAATGATCTACACACGTCAATAACAACGTATTTACCTTCGCTTAGCTGTTTCCGATGAGGGTGTTTAATCGTTGTCCGCTTGTGATGCTCTAAAAATTATTATTTACATCGCTGCATTCAGACTCGGAGTTATCGCGACATCATCGAGCCAAACATGTCAAATCCAAGACATTTTAATCGAGCCGGAAACATTCAACAATGAGTATCAGGCTGTGGTCATCAGATATTTTAAGCACTTGGTAAGGAGTTATGTTTTTTAATTTGGCTTAGGGGAGGGAAATCCAACTTTACAGTGGCCATATTTTGTATTTATTTTAAATGCAAAAACTGTATTTATTTATTTATACTCTCTCTTTCTCTCTCTCTTTCTCTCTCTCTCTCTCTCTCTCTCTCTCACACACACACACACATATACATACATAATTCTAAATCTTATTTAAAATAAAAACAAAATATGGTCAATATCTGAAGTGCCTCTCCGTTTTGCACCAAATAAATTAAGGTCATAAATTACTTTGCAATTATTTTATTATGTTTATATATGTGTGTGTATGTGTTTGTGTTTGTTTGTGTGTGTGTGTGTGTGTGTGTGTGTGTGTGTGTAGATTTGCTTAAATGTCACACTTTTTATTACAAAAAATAATTTCAAAATGATAAAAATATATCTGGATGTAAAATACTATGGAATGAAACATTATCTAGTCATTATTTATTACAATTCTAAATTACTCAAGAACTCATAGTACTTAAGTACAATTCTGAGGTACTCTACTTGAATATATCATCTTTCTAGGCTACTTATACCTCACATCAGAATTTTTTAAAAAAAATTTTTTTACCTTACTTCACTATACTTTTGACACCTTTAGTTAAAAATCTTATTTTGTAGACACTGACTTTTATACACAGCATACATCATCATGTGTCATGTAATGTACTTATATAGATTTAACTGCACCCACCTATCAGCAGATAAAGCCATTGTAATATATACAATAAGAAGAGAGCAGCCACCTGCTTTTCACTAACTTACCCATCTACCTTGCAGTGCACCTACCTCACCATTTCCTGTGATGTACGGTAGAGACTGCGTGTTTATTCTCTATATGATATCACAATATGATATATATGATAAAATAACAGTTGGGCCATTTTGCATAATGAGCACCTTTAAAGTACATTTTGAATGACAGTCTTTTATTTCTACTGTCTCAAATGAACTGTGTTTTATTGCCTTTTTCCAAAAAGCAACATACAATATTCTGAGATTTTAGTTAACATGCAATGTGCATTCAGTGTATGTACCATTTAATGCTGACACATCAATGAGTAGACGATGCTTTACTCACAGAACGCTTTTGAATAATGGAAGAAATTAAAAGCATGCGCTGAATTTTACATAATAACCAAACAAACACTAGCTCCTAAGCAAAATGAAAAGAAATGCCACGGGGAAACAGATATAAATCTTTTCGGACAAAGAAATTATTTTATCAATTTACAGAAATTTTACACTAACATTTGTCCCTCAGGCGGCTCCCTGTCCTGCTGAAGTTCATATTTGTACACTGATATTTTACAACGTAACACTAAATAGACTCTAAAACTCAGATTTACAGATGAAAAAACATATTTCTCATATAAAGCATTCAATTTATGGCCATATATTCCTTAAACTTATCACACCCGAATCATCCAAACAAAGCAGATACACCTAAAACAAGTTTATAGCCATATTAGGGCTGAATATGGTAATTAAAAAGTGTGTGTTGACTGAGAGTGAATGAAGTAGAGCTCCTTGCTTTAAAGTTGAATTGCAGACATTTTCTGTAGTACACTATGTTGTTGTTGCTGTTGTTGTTGTTGTTGTTGTTGTTGTTGTTGTTGTTGTTGTTGTTGTTAAGAGACAGTCAGCCTGAGTGATCAGGCCATCACTCCTTGGGCACCCGGAAGCTATCTTTTTCTTTCCGAAGACTTCTCATAGTTTCAATCGGGTTTGTCTGCTTTACGTGGTCCTGCACGGACTTCTCCCTGAATTAATCAAACATATAAACACTGTAATTAACTCAAAACATCCTACACAGACACACGTGTTGTAAGAAAATAAAATATCGTTACTTAGTATAAAAATATGCTCTACATACTTTACTCTCATAAAGGGGTTAAATGTGAATTCATCTGCCAAAGTGGACGGGATGGTGGGTTCTCCATTGCTGCATTTCTCCTACAGAAACACAGAAGCAGAGTTGTTTTTATTTTTCAGCAGTTTCAGCAGTTTAATGATCATCTTGTTTAGGCAATGATTTCTTGGATGTGATGCATCAAAGTCAAATACCTTTGCCCATGCCAGCTTCTTCTGAATGACCTCATTGTCTGGTTCCACATGACGTGCAAATTTCAGATTGCTGACAGTGTACTCGTGACCGCAGTAAACACGCTTCAAACACAAAACACACCACAGTTAGTCATTCAATATTACAGTTAGCACTAACACAGGATTCCCACAGCTTATTCAACATCAAATTCAAGGACTTTTCAAGGACTTTCCAGGCCCAATTCCCACAAAACAGCATAGTTTGTGACGCAGATAAAGGTTAATTACTGTTATAATGCTGAGAATGTTTATAATAAGAAGTAGCAGGCTTTACAGACGCTCACAATCCACGGTTCTCACATACAAAATTTCAAAACTTCTTCATGACTTTACAAGTACCAATAATAATAATTTTTAAAAAAAATTCTTGCCCTACTTGCTCTGCGGTTTTTCAAACGTCAGTTTCAAAGCTGCTGGCATACATGGAGGGAGAGACAGACAAAGAAACGGACCTGACGGTTAAACAAAATGTTGTCACACATCTACTTATTAACAGCTGCAAAAAATAAATTTGCCTTTATGATGCAGTATGTGGAGGGTTACCAAGGGAAGAACAACATTTCAAGACCTTCCCAAAACTTTCAATGATTTTTACTTATTACCTTTCCACACCTGAAAAATGTGATTTTGAAATCCCATGACTTTTCCATGACCGTGGGAACTCTGTTTCTCTTCACTGAATCTCATCGCAGACAATATCATAAGAACTACTATTTTTGTATCAAATACATAAAAATCAAGCACTTTTTATGCCTATTTTTAAAAACTTTTAAGGCCTTGATTTTTTCGCATACATACACAATTTTTTTAAAGATTTCAAAGGCCTGTGGAAACCCTGCACATTACAGATGGAATACATATATATTTACCGTTTCAGGAGGCAGGCGACCCAGAATTTCTATCAAGGCTTTGTACATCTGCTCAGCCGTACCCTCGAAGAATTTACCACAACCGGACATAAACAGCGTGTCCCCTGCATGGCAAAAAAAGGTCATTAAAGGTCACACATGACAGAGTGCTGACTTGTCATAAAGGTTGCATTAATACTTATCTGTCAAGCTTGACAAATTAAACCAAATTTAGAATAAGGGACATCTCACTGCGCAGCCACAGACTTCATTCAAATCAGTGTAATGATGGAAAAGCAAATTATAATGAGAATCTGGAGGAAACCAGGTGAGCCCTCTTTTCAGGAACGGTTCATTATATGCAAAAAGTACAAAATACAAACAAATCTGTTTCAGTTCTACGAACAGGACTGAGAAATATGTCGTCGAGTGGGGAGACTACCTGGAGGACATCGCTAATAAGGACAGGTCTTGCAGTGAAGCTCACACCAAGTAAATACTGTAGTTCTCGTGTACACACTCTTTATGTTTTTGAGATCTAATTAGCTGCTTGCAAATTAGATTAGATTGTACTTTTTTTTAATTTATGTATTTATCTTTATTTATATATATATTTAACTGATGAGCATGATTTATTATCATTATTATTTTTTTTTTGACCACTTGTTTATGTTTATTTTCGAGACAACTTGCAGGTATACACTGATCAATAACTGCTTGTCAAATCACAATAAATATAAATATCAGGACATTGAAACACAGGTTAACAAACAAAAGCAGCACATAATAACACCTAATAACAAATGTATGCATCATGTAATACAGCCCTACTATCATTACAAAGATAGTAACGAAAAATTTACACCTGCACTGATTATTAATTATCATTATAATTATTATTATTACATAGGAGTCATATGATTTGTTGACCAAATCTGGCATTATTTCTGTAAAAAAAGGTCAATAAAATAGTAAAAAAAAAATTAAAATAAGGTTTATTAAGTAGGTTTTACATAAAGGGAATATGCTTTGTTGTTTGATGCATACAAGACACATATTCCTGAAAAATAAAAGCAAAAGCAATTACTGCAAAATTAAAGAACCGTAAATATAGAATAGAAAAATTACAATATGAGTGAAAAATACTATTAAATAATACCTTTGTTTTAAAATGAGGGAGCTGTGCAGATTTGTGCATGAAGGTTAATTTGTGCAGTTCATCTGATCTGATCAGGTTACCTGTGAAAACAGCAGGCGGCTCGGTGCTGTTTTGTTTCGTCACATAATAGCAAATGTGACCAGTTGTGTGACACGGTGTGAACAGGCATTTGACATCAAGTGATCCAACCTGAGACACAGTGACACCTGTGAGCAAACATCAGTCGCTTGATATTTGGATTGTAGCACAGACAGTTATATAGTCTTACTTTGAAACTGTTGGAGTGAGAAACTTTCTTTGTAAGACCATCAATTCTGTCGTCTCCTCCGTAGACCCTCAGTCCTGGAATTAACTTCACCATCTTCTTATTTCCACCGGCATGATCCCTGAGGAGAGAGTACTATCAGTGTGGTGTTACTACTCTAAAAAAAAAAGTAGTAGTTTCATGCGGGTACAATATTGTCTCTCATCATACTAACATTGTTGGCCGCTCATCTTTAAAGTTTTCCGAATGCTCTCGTGAATAAGGTAAGCAAACAGTATCCAGTGTAAAACTATGTGTATATTTAAACATTATTTAACATGTATCTTACCAGTGGTGATGAGTGGTCATAATTGTTGTCAGTTTTACGCCATGTTTTTTGACGGCCTCCACAACCTGTTAAAAGCACAAACGAGCTGAACTGAAGTAGCGCCTAAAATGTGAGTCAATTATTTAAGGTGTGGGAAAACTAATCAAACACGATTTTGATAATTTTCAAAATATTTGTTAAGCAAAATCGCAGAATGTTTGCACGTTCCAGTTTCTCATATGTGTTTTTTTCTGATTTATATCATTAAAGTTGAGTATTTGTTGGTTTTAGGATGAATTTCAATTTTGCTGAGGAAATGTCTGATGGCTATTTTGCACTATATTTTTTTTATATTTTACAGCTTAAACATTAATCAAAAAAATATAGAGAGAGTAAACTGAAAATAATCATCAGCTGTAGCCCTAAATGCAGTAATATAATTTTGTTGAACGTAGGCTTAAATATAAGTAGTTTTGCAGTGCTTTTATTTGCAATACTGCATTCAAAAACTTACCAAAGTACAAGCACAGAGATACCAATAGCAAAGTGTATTAAACACATAAAAAATAAAAGTACTTTTTATGCAAAACATGCCCTTTTTGACTGTTATAATATTATCGTTATTGGAATAATGCAGTAACAGCTTGAGACATGTTGATGTGAAAGCTGGTCAATGTGGAGGAAATTTTAACTTCTTTATATAATATTGGTTAGTTTAATCTATATACTGTTTCAAACTTGACAACATAAACATATATGGGTTCTTTTCTACTTCCTTTTGTTAATATTTGTTAATGCAGTAGCTGACCACCAAATTATAAAAGGTATTAGCCTTTAGGTTCTTTGGGACCAGAGCTGTTGCCCTTGCATCAAATGACGGTACATTACATACTGTGAGACAATAGAAATTTGCCAACCTTTGGAAATGTTGCCATAGTGTTTACACAGTGATAACATCCAAATTATATCTGTGGACGGGTTGCAAATACATTAACAGGAATGATATTTGGAAACATTGTTTTTGTGATTTTAAACTTGTATATCATTTTGCTTTCATTATATGATTAAGTACTCTGACCGCTCAAGCATTTAATTTGCTGCATTACCCCAAAATGGACATTATTGACAGTCCTACATATATCTTTATGGTGAGAGGACAACACACATGCATACAGTACCATAACAAAGTGGTGGTGTTAAATTGACTTTAAAATCGAATGCATTTGTATAAAAACAGGGTTGCATAGAATGGATATGCTCAAATAAAAATACTATACTATAATGCACAGACCTTTATTGGCTCCACAGGGTCAACAATAGCTGCTTCTCTGGAGTCCACATCTATCAGGAGGTACATGTAGTTGTCAGAGAGTGCAGGAAGAAGTTCAACCCTCATGTTTGCTTGTTCCACCAGAGAGGATTTCCTCACGGCGCTGTGAAGGAGGGCAGCTGCTTGGGCCTGGACTTCCACAGGTGCTTTGAGAGAGAACACAAGTCAATATTTGACACACTGACATGACGACACTCTTTGTTAGTCTTAAACAATTCATTTCATTCCTGTAAAAAGACATGTAAACCTATACAAAAATGTAATATATGACCTATATGCCCCTATATCAAGAGTGATGTTGCCATATATGTTACTTATAATGCAATATATTGTGATCACATACAAACATCGTCTGTATTTATGGAGATATAATGGAGTTAATAACATATATGAAATACCCATAGCAAAATTTCTACTATATGTACATGTATCAAAAAATATCTATATGATGAATTTTATACCATATACCATATATGCAATTATATAACAACATATACAACAATTTTATATATTTATAGGATGCTTCTATATGCTTCTTGCAATAAATTAACACCAACATTGATAGACATGGTCTTGTTTCAGAGTTATAATACAGGCTCACAATCTACTAACAATACTATTAAGCTTATATGTATTGTTGCCAAATACATATTTATAATTTCTAAATATTAAAATCCTAGTGATCATTGTTTTTTATTATTACTGTATTTCTATTTTATTTTTTGCATACTTTACACACTCAGCACACTTTACATATTCATAATGTTAATATTCATATACTATCGCTAATTGTTTATTATTACTGTATTTCTACTTGATTTAGTATACACTTTATACACTCAGCACGTTTTACACACACGCAAATACACACACACATATATATTTTTTTTAGATATTCACATCCTGACGCTACTTGTTTTTATTACTGTATTTATATTTCATATTTTCTAAACTTCACACACTCATCACATTATACATATCTAAAATGTTTAAATATTCACATACTAGTACTAAATGTTTTTATTATTGCTTCATTTCTGTTTTGGTCTATATTTCTCTATGTTTGACATCATGACGACTGTAACGAACCACAATTTCCCCACGAGGATCGCTAAAATATTCCTGTAAATTAAACATACGTACACATATTACTCATCTGTACGGGCCCTGTCCCTATAAATATTTACATTATGCAGCCACAAACACCAGGATATGAATGCCATTATGCTGCAGTCACTGGACACGTCTTCAGCCTGTAAGCTGTCTGTGACATGACACCATCAAGTAAACAACGTTAGCGTCGATGCTAACTTTAAACAAAAACACACAAATACATTATTTATCAGCCAGCACGCGACGGCATCGATGAAACCTGACTTACTGTGAGGAGGTTACGTAATAAGGTGTTTGCTAAGACAGGCTAGCTGTGTTCACCTGACAGCTCTCGTCTTAAGACACGTCAAAATAAAAACATGTCAGCCACCAGTAACTAGTTAACGTTCACCTAAATACACCAGCTAACGTGCTAAATTACATGCACGCGAGCTTGGTTGCAAGCTTACCAAATTTGAAGGCTGTTGCAGCTCCAAGTAGAGCGCAGGCACTCCCTGCAAGAGACCTGAATAACATAACAACGGCAGATAAACGCTTATCACTGTCCTGCAAACCAGAAAAGTTTGGTTCTGGTTTACTTCCGTGTCCGCCTACTCTTGAACTTTAACCTCCCAGGCTGCACCAATCAAGTCTGGGGGAGTAGATCGGGAGAATAATAATAATAATAATAATAATAATAATAATAATAATAACAATAATAATGATAACAGTAATAATAATAATAATAATAATAACAATAATAATGATAACAGTAATAATAATAATAATAATAATAACAGTAATAATAATAACAACAATAATAATATAATAATAACAGTAATAATAATAATAATAATAATAATAATAATAATAATAATAATAATAATAATAATGCGTAAAATAAAATAAAATTAGATTCAATATCCAAGATTCAAAGTGTTTATTGTCATATGCACAGTATGGAAACAGAAAAGTTTGGTTCTGGTTTACTTCCGTGTCCACCTACTCTTGAACTTTAACCTCCCAGCCTGCACCAATCAAGTCTGGAGGAGTAGATCGGAGAATAATAATAATGATAATAATAATAATAATAATAATAATAATAATAATAATAATAATAATAATAATAATAATAATAATGCGTAAAATAAATAAAATTATATATATGCATATATAATAAATTGGTTAGAGACATAGTTTTTAATGGCGGATCTATAAAGATACAATATGTTATGCTTGAGAGATTTTATTTAAACGTCCCAAATATGTCAATAAAACAGCTCTGATTTTGATTTGCTCTTGGACTTAATTCACAAATCATCAACTATAATTTCATAATTTAGGCAATGAGCAACTTCAGAGGAAATGAAACCCAAAGATTAGGAAAAAACCTGAAAATTATTAGATAAATAAATAAATACATAATAAAAGTAAAGAGAAAAAAAGGAAATGACCCGAATAGTGCTTTTTCTTTTCTTTTTCTTTTTTTCATTTTCCCTAACTTAAAAATAATTGTCTTTATAATTTCTTTTTTTGCGGAACAGTTCTTATCACGTTACTCAATTTTATTTCACGCGTTCAAAAGAAATCAAACCAAGTTGCTCAGATTTCAAAGGTGTAATACTTATAAATGTGCCCGAAAGCACTGCAAGAAAAGTGATGTCGATCCAGGTTTCAAAGGGTTAAAATTCGACTTTGAGTTCGCTGTGTCTGTCCCTTCTGGCTTGCCGTAGGTTAATAACCTCGCTTGTCGGTCAAAGTTTAGTTGATCTGGTGCTGACAGCTTCAGAGCGGCTGCAACCTTCACATTTTTTACACAATGACAGCACGAAATATATCTCGATTCTGGGAATGGGGGCGGAAGATAATTTGTGTCGGGAGAAATTACGCAGATCACGCCAAAGAGCTGAAAAACGCGATTCCTACAGAGCCCGTGCTGTTCCTGAAGCCGCCCTCTGCTTATGTGAAGGAGGGCTCCCCGGTCCTGGTGCCTCAGTACTCCTGCAACCTGCACCATGAGGTGGAGTTAGGAGTGGTGATCGGGAAAGGGGGCACCTCCATCCCTCAGTCCGCCGCCATGGAGCACGTCGCAGGCTATGCTTTGTGCTTGGACATGACGGCCCGGGACATCCAGGACGAGTGCAAGTCCAAAGGTCTGCCCTGGACCCTGGCTAAAGCCTTCAACACATCCTGCCCCGTCAGCGACTTCATCCCCAAAGAGCGCATCCCCGAGCCGGGCAACGTGAAGCT